>NC_079165.1:3077500-3264019 GCF_947568905.1 Ostrea edulis
TACACAATACAATATCTAACACATCCTATACACAGTACAATATCTAACACATCCTATACACAGTACAATATCTAACACATCCTATACACAGTACAATATCTAACACATCCTATACACAGTACAATATCTAACACATCCTATACACAGTACAATATCTAACACATCCTATACACAATACAATATCTTACACATCCTGTACACAGTACAATATTTAACACATCCTATACACAGTACAATATCTAACACATCCTATACACAGTACAATATCTAACACATCCTATAAAAAATACAATATCTTACACATCCTATACACAGTACAATATCTAACACATCCTATACACAGTACAATATCTAACACATCCTATACACAGTACAATATCTAACACATCCTATACACAGTACAATATCTAACACATCCTATACACAGTACAATATCTAACACATCCTATACACAGTACAATATCTAACACATCCTATACACAGTACAATATCTAACACATCCTATACACAGTACAATATTTAACACATCCTACAGACAATACAATATCTAACACATCCTATACACAGTACAATATCTAACACATCCTATACACAGTACAATATTTAACACATCCTACAGACAATACAATATCTAACACATCCTATACACAGTACAATATCTAACACATCCTATACACAGTACAATATCTAACACATCCTATACACAGTACAATATCTAACACATCCTATACACAGTACAATATCTAACACATCCTATACACAGTACAATATCTAACACATCCTATACACAGTACAATATCTTACACATCCTATACACAGTACAATATCTAACACATCCTATACACAGTACAATATCTAACACATCCTATACACAATACAATATCTTACACATCCTATACACAGTACAATATTTAACACATCCTACAGACAATACAATATCTAACACATCCTATACACAGTACAATATCTAACACATCCTATACACAGTACAATATTTAACACATCCTATACATAATACAATATGTAACACAAGGCAAACACGGACAACGAAGATGCCCGATCTTCTCACACCGGGGATACCCGATCTTCTCACATGTAGAACAATGCCCTGTTCTCTAGGTTACAATGATGCATGTTATAAATATAATATAAAATAGAAAGAGAAAGACATGCCTCCCAACTGATTCGACACACGAGACCATGTTCTCCCTATGATAAATTTTAAACCAGAGCAGGATACTAACAAATACATGTACGTTGATGTTGCAGGGTTTTCAAAATTTGGTTTGATTTAACGCTTCGCAAATTTCATGGTTAACAATCGGTGTTGCTCGTCAACAAGGGGTGCTTACTTTTCCTGATCACCTGATCCAACCTATGGTGGTGTGTTTAGGAGTCCTGATCGTACTTGAGGTGTTTCCAGGGGTCCGTGTTTGCCCGGTTCTTTGTAGGATTTAGATAGTGAGATTGTTCATTATCTTCACCTTTTTTCATTCGTTTAGAAATTTATAGCTCTCTTCCCATATGAAATCTACTGACCACATATATTCCATATCACCTGTGTACCTGAACGTGTATGATGTTATACATGTATCACTGTTATATAGATAGCTTTTACCGGTATATAGGTACAACAAATGAACGCTTTGACAATATACAGAATGTTAAATATCGCCACTTATTATGTGATCATAAATGCAATATGAGTGTAATATATGTATACATTGTACAGATTGATTGCTGTGGAATTAATGGAACTGAAAACGAATTTGAGGACACTCCCTGGTGCAATTCAGTAAACAGCACATGTCACGATATAAATGCCAAAATACCAAGAACGTGTTGTACTGGAGTGGACGATTCAAATTACTTAAACGCAGATGCAGTTTGTTATCAACAGGCAAAGAGTTACAATACAAAGGTAAAACATAAGTTATTCACTGTTACCATGGTAACGGTATATACAATCTACTATAGCAACTGCTAGTGATGTTTCATTTCCTTGCATTTCATTTTCAGGGTTGTTTTGAAGCAGTAAAAGATCTCATTTCGAGTTATGGCACCGCTTTTATTGCCATCTCTATTTGCATCATAGTTGTGGAGGTAAGAACGAATTCATCAACTGCAGTCAGTGTACAGAGACTGACGTCAGAATCAATAATTGTACAAACTGGCGTCAGAATCAATAATTGTGCAGCGACTGACGTCACAATCTATAAGTGTACAAAGACTGACGTCACAATCTGTAAGTGTACAGAAACTGACATCACAATCTATAAGTGTACAGACTGACGTCAGAATCGCTAGGCGTACAGAGACTGACGTCAGAATCAATAAGTGAACAGACTGACGTCAGAATCAATAAGTGTACAACGACTAATGTCAGAATCAATAAGTGAACAGAGATTGACGTCAGAATCAATAAGTGTACAACGACTGACGTCAGAATCAATAAATGTACCGGGACTGTCGTCAGAATCAATAAGTGTACAGAGGCTGACGTCAGAATAAATATGCGAACAGACTGACGTCAGAATCAATAAGTGTACAGAGACTAACGTCAGAATCAATAAGTGCACAGAGACTGACGTCAGAATCTATAAGTGAACAGAGACTGACGTCAGAATCAATAATTGTACAACGACTGACGTCAGAATCAATAAGTGTACAGCATGTTCTGTATATATATATATATATATGATAGTTTGTGGTTTGATATGATTTATATTCAACGAGTTTTGTTTTTCTAAACACACTACGAGTTGAATATTAAATCAACTAAAACCACAATCCACGGGAGATTCTTTTTATCACATGTTAACCCCCCCCCCCCTTGGTTATTCATTTCGTTACTATATTTACTATATTGTTGGGAATTGTGCTTCGCTCTGACATATTGCAACAAACTACGTGAAATTGACGTTTGTGTGTGACGTCATGAACGACTTAGGAAAAGCTAGTGTAATAATTAAAATTTATGTAATGGGTGGTATCCACTGGATAAAGGAGTAAACATGTGATAAAAGTGAATATTATTTGACCATTCATAGTGATTATCCTACGGGAAAATAAGTTACCGAAGAGAGAAAAAATTACTACTTTCCGGATCAAATTGGATTCTTATAATGTAGGTAGATTTTGTAAAATGTTACGGTCGGCCATTCACCATTGAAAACTTTATTTCAGTCATGTATAGTAACGAGAAAAAACGTTTCAAGGTCATGTTCTGGTTTACAAAGTAAATAACGCTGGGCGAGTGTGCGGACGTATCTATGATAAAAAAAAAAATAATAACAAATTACTCATTGATAAAAGGATTTTTGATATTAGAATGCGTCTTATTCTTTTTCTCTTACAGCTTCTCGCCGTCGTCTTTGCTTTCGTCATTTGCAGGCAGGCGGGATCAGATTCGAAAACTGTTTAGGACATCCTCTATACCGATTCCTTGTATCACCATATTGTTTTATCATATCATTGTAGTCAGTGTTACATTTATTCGCTTCATAATGTACATTCTTATATTCATGTGGAAAATCCTTAATGTGTGTTAAGTAGAAGTGTTATAGCGAGAAAAAGAAACTCCAGTGAAATATGCTTTTGTGGGGTTGATTTTTGGTTTGTTGGAGGGGATGGCTATGTTTTTCAAAACATGTTTTATCTTTATGATTATATTGTTTAGATTTGAAAGAAATAGATATATTATTTGGTCTGTTGTTTAAATGACAATATGTGTAATATGAAACAAGTAAATAGTAATCGGAGAGAAAGCGAAACTCATTGACAATATAATTCCTGCTTACTACATATAGGTAGATATACTGTATAAATGCATTTACTGGAGTTTAAAACCAAGCTTTGTCTCGAGTTAGCAACTTTCCTATGATGATCGAAGGATCTCTCAAATCAAAATTTTATTTTTGTACATTCATAATATTTTGGTAATTGTTCATGGGAATTGATCATATTGATATGAAATAAAATCTGAAGTATTTTGAACAAAAATGTTGAAAGAATCATGAATTTTACATTCAATAAATGTGAAAATTAAAAACAAGATGTGTTTGTGAAACAGAAATGCCCCCGATAATGGCCAATTCCAAAGACGGCCGAGGTCACAAGGACAAATATCTTGGTATCAGTAGAAAGATCTTGTCACAAGAAATGCTCATATGCAATATGAAAGTTCGTAATATTTACCATTTAGAAGATATGACCAATGTCAATTTTTTTAAAAGTAGGTCAAATGTCAAAGTCAAAAGGTTTAGTACTCACGGAAAGGTTTTGTCACAAAGAATACTCATGTGAAAAAGTTCAAAAGTTATTAGCAAGGTTAAAGTTTTCAAAAAGTAGGTCAAACGTCAAGGTCACAGGGTCAAATGTGTTGGTCGCCACGGAAAGGTCTTGTCATAAGGAATACTCATGTGATATATCAAAGCTCTAGCACTTGCTGTTCAAAAGTTATTAGCAAGGTTAAAGTTTTAGACAGAATGACAGACAGGACAAAAACAGTATGCCCCCCGATCTTCGATCTCGGGGGCATAACAATATTTGATGAGAAAAAACTATGGGCAACTACAAAGACATAGATAACCCCACCAAAAAAATCTACGAGTAGATTCATTAATAAAATCACTCGAGCCTAATGTAGATCTGTTTCTCTTATTATCAGAAAGTACAGTTTGAAAAAATATAAAATTTTATAAAACTTTTTCTCATTACATGAATGGGGCTTAGAAACTCATTTACAGTACTACTATTGTCATAAGTTTTGTATTTACACCTACCCAGTAAATTAAAAAATCACAAAATGTCAGCATAGTACTAAATAAACAAATGTACTCTGTAAAAGGATTCTTGACAGGTCAGGGTGTATATTGTTTTAAGGTCGTATCCGAAAGACACGTGACCTTCCCTTCTAATGCCGGAGGATTGACCAATGAACTGTCACTACTTATGTTACTCCATGTTTGACGCGGCCCCTGTACGAAAACAGAAACCTGGACCCCATGGTTGTGAGGATCCCTAAAGCATTGCACACCTGTCTCTCTTTTGACGGGCCCGTTAGGGGTACTATTTCTGCTAAATAGTTCGCTGTCGATGAAAGGTGAAGATAACGAACAGCGATCAATCTCATAACTCCTATATGTAATACAAAATAGAGAGTTCGGCAAACACGGACCCCTGGACACACCAGGGGTGGGATCAGGTGCCTAGGAGAAGTATGCATCCCCTGTCACATGGTATTCAGTTTGGTAAACCTGTGACCTACTTCACAGTTCAATGTGCTGAACAATCGTAACAATTTCTTTTTCCTTACCTTCCTGGGACGATGAGAATATTTTGAGTCCTTCTTGGGATTTAAGGGTCTAAAGAGGAGAATGATGTAGTACGTGAAACATCTTCCCGAATATCGGACACAAGCAACACTCGGCATCAACCACGAGTATTGTCTGATGATTATTAAACATATTGTCTGATGATTATTAAACATATTGTCTGATGATTATTAAACATTGAGGAAGGACATAATGATGACATTTACGGAAGAGGAAGGTATCGTGCTAATTGTTAAGATGTGAATAATACATCGTTATAATGGCTGACTTCCTTTTGCAACCAGAAAAAATCTAACGCCTAGCTGGGTAGCTCAGTAGGTTTACGTGTCGACTGCTGAGATAGGTTTACGTGTCGACTGCTGATACATTTTGTAGGTTTACGTGTCGACTGCTGATAGGTTTACGTGTCATAGGTTTGCATGTCGACTGCTGATAGGTTTACGTGTCGACTGCTGATCCATACTTCAAGTTTAGCAGGAGTTTTGATTTTTTTTCTGATGACTTTCTGCTAAAACTGCATATTTGATTGAATAAGGTTTTGAAACTTTTCAATTTATAAATAGTATACATATCCTCCACTCTCCATCCATATCATATTTCTCTGGTATGCTGTTCCTTCTTATACGCTTGGTTCCAATTAAACAAACATGAGTAACAAATCGGTATTATTTTGTAATTCATGTATTTGCAGTTCTGTACATTGTATTTATATACAGAGTTCCAGTGTTAAAACATGAAAAATGTCGACTGGTTTCAGGAAGTATTAAATCAATAAGAATATACTCAACACAGTTTGGATCATTGAAATATGTATCATAAAGGGACTACACACGAAATAAATGAAACATATATAACATTTAATCAAAGAACAAAATCACGTGTTTGTATTGACGTCACATCTCTGTTCTAGCAAACGTATGGAAACACTAGAAACGCGCGCAGTCAGTTACATAAACGTTAGATACATTCAACTGACAGAGTCTAATTAACGCTTAATGAATGTAATATTTAATATCTAGTTAACAGTCAGTTGATTCTAGCTAACTTTATTGCAAGTTGATCGGGGACGTTGTGGGGTTATGACGTCATAAGGAAGGGATGATCTCATTGGCTGATTTTCTCACTCGTCTGAACTTCGGCACATGCAGATAGAAGCAAGAATAGCAAGTATCTGTAACAAATAAAGCGGTAATGCACAAAACATTGTAATTTTAGAGGCTACTAAGATTTATAGAACACCATCAACATAAGTGTAACAAACCTTGACATCTTTGAAGAATTGTAGTCAGGAAGTATTATGAAATATATTTTTCTCTAAATAATTTTATTTTCAAACAATTTGTGATGTCGTTTTAGTAGAGTGTCTGAAAATCGTTTGGTTTTTTTTTAAACAAAGACTTGTACAATACTTGGTTATATTGTGGAGTTTGAATATATAAATGCATTGCATCTAATTGTAGTAACTAAAATCGATGAATATCAATAAGAAGACATTCAGGAAAAGTGATGTGAATATTACTATTTACGTGAAGAGTTTAGGCTAAATTCCCTTCACCATAATTTCCTCTGCACATCAAAATTGAACAGATGATTGCTAATAGCTGTAATGAAAAATACCAACAGAATGAAATATTATACATATATCAGTAAACGAGAGACAGAGAGAGATTATAATAATGGGTAATTATAATGCTAGTTATGATTTATATAAATTTACATTTGTTGTTCTTTGGTTTGTACCTTACTTATTGAATAATCAAATAACTCGGTAAACGGATTTAGTGAGAGTCCTAGTGGGCGAGATGAAATCCACGCCCACTTTGGTGTCTCATTTGTAACAGGTAGTGAGGAATCTGCTTTACTGTGAACGTCTTCATCCCCTACCCCCTTCCCCCACCCCAACACTCATAGTTCTTTACAAAGTCAGGTACAAACCTAAAACATATTCATTTTACCGTGAACCTCATTTAACATCGTTACTGTGGTAAGACATCCGCCATTTTGTGTTCGAGAGATAGATAGAGATTGAGAAATTTAACATTGCCAATAAACCACAGCTAGTATTTAGTTCAAGGTAACATGAAATATTTAAATAAGGTAAAATACAATACGGTTAAAATATGATAATTATCATTATAGTAAGGTACTCTATACACACTTAATATTTATATGTTGATGTAAACCTGTACATAATATTTTATCTGATTGTACATATCAGAAACTTTAAAATGAAACTTCTTACCACGGTCTGAGACTCACCTCGATTATAAAGATAGTGATCCCGATGCCGAGGAAGACGTTACTGTACTGCGAGGTATCAAACTTGGAGATCAAGGTGTCATAACATCCCTACAATAAATAGCAGACATTTTGTTTTCTAAAACAAACTTACAACGTATTACTTTGCGGTCTTGAGCATCTGGTCTGTTGTTTGTGTGTTCCTGTAAATGAGCTCACAATAATGTGTCTCAAAACATTGCAAATGACTGGAGCACGCTATAGTATATGCAATGTAGTATAGCATTCATTCATTTTTATTTCATCTTCTTTTTAAAAACCTTTTTTGTTTGTATACCTTGTAACTTATCTACTGTAAACTGCTATATATTATTTATTTTATTATCATTTTTTTTCCTTTTTACATTTAACAGTTATAGTGTTTCTTAACAATTCTTAATGTTTAGGTTTGAATTTAATGTTTAAATTTTGCAGTGAAAAACTTTTGTTTGATTCGTTTTAATTCTTAACTTCTGAAACTGTCTGGCTATACAGTATGCGTGTAAATATGTATATATGTGTTAGTTTTTGCATGCTTACTTTGTGATATTTTATTTTGTCTGTGATAGTCGGTTTAAGAGATCTGTAGAGCTCATGTTATTTGTTACTATTGTATACAGTGCCGACTTTAAATACAATTTACTTACTTACTTATAGTATCATTGTTTGTAATGTGTTTTACGGAATAAGTATCTAGGAAGTTTTTTTTTATAGTGTTATGTAAATAATCGGCCAAGCCGATTGTACACCAACACCCCCATGTTCACAAAATAGATATGTATATTCCTTAAATCGACACGCAACCTCTAATTTCGGTTATATTTTCACTATTTCATTCAAATTTTACAACTGATACGAGATGACGTCATAAATATTTGGGTTTGATTCTCGATCCCGACGACTTAAGTCAATGTGACGGGTTTTCCAGACATTATATTATAAACAAAACAACGGAGGTACACCTTGTCTTGACAAAGCACCCTCACACTCACTGCTATCACGTTGAGCGTCATGTCATTTGTACCACTTGACCTACAACCGGTGACGTCTCCATAGAAGCAAAACCAAATTCTCGACTGGGGCGTAAAATAACACATAAACATATGTAACCTGTAGGAACATACCACTGGTGACTAAACTGACAGGTGATCTACCTGTAGGAACATACCACTGGTGACTAAACTGACAGGTGATCTACCTGTAGGAACATACCACTGGTGACTAAACTGACAGGTGATCTAATATACCTGGGTATGATATGTTCCAGGTAGGACATTGACGCTACATGTATATAACATACCTGAGCATGGTATGTTCCAGATTGGGCATTAACGGTACATGTGCTAGGGGCGTTGTAGCTTGCTGCGGTAACCCCTTTGCAGCAGGAAATGGGCAGCTTTTGACCTGACGACTTGCCGCTCCAGTTTGGAGTGTTCTGGAAATCCCCAGCTGTTCCATTGGCCACTGCGTTGACGCCGCAACATTGAAGCTACAATAGAATATGAAAAGATTTGTCAGGAAATGCTTAAATTCGGTTTTGACTATGCAAACACTGATTTATGTGTTTAAACTTTAGAACTTAGTCCCAATAGGTCAAGGTTCGGAAACAAATATACCGTCAGGAAGATGTAGTTCCATCCATTGCTGATTTGGTTGGTTCCGTTCAGGCTGTCCTCTCTGTATCCTTCCCGTAACAAGGTCACTAGTTTATCCTTCACGGCAGAGTTCAGCTACAAAACAGGACGTGGGGGAATTATTATTTCAACATACAATGTACATGTACTGTATACTGAAGTAACAGTTGACTAGGGTAACCAGTGGTTATTACGCGGTCATTTACCTCACTCTGCATGGTAAACCACAAGATGACCACAACAATCTCGGAGAGTAGTACCAACAAAACGACAATGGAGTACTGAAAATATACAAAAATCATAATGGATAAAAAGAATTCGCGAGGACGTGGTAATTCATGCATAATGCATGCTGACATATCCTACAAATTGCATGTTCGTTAACTTTAGACTACAACATTTGTATAATGTTCTGGGAATGTGCTTCTGATGCCCTAAATCCGTTCGGAAAATAAAACCTACACGAAGTGAATTTCTCAGATTATACTTACATAAATGTATGCAAATACGCCTTAGTGATGAATTCAATGATATTTTATAACAAAGAAACGCCACTCTTCAGTACTTACAACCGTCAGAAGGCATTTGCTTTTGCAGCAGGCGCCCAGCAGCCCCACGGCAGCGACCAGGAACACAAAGAGTCCCACGATAATGAATCCGATCCCGAGGTTTGTAACAATGTCACCGAGGGGGACGCCCGTGACGGCAATCTGATCCAGGACAGGCTTGATTTCAGCTGTCACGAAATCGATGTTCGTCTGTAGAACTATTCCTGGTATGAGGAGGCCGAGGCCCATCAACTGAAAAAAGGCGGTGTAGTCTTATCGCAATTGTAATTACATGTACTTAATTCGTTAAGGTATATTGTACATATTCTTATCACAATTGTAATTAATCAATGTTCGTGAAGGTATATTGTACACATTCTTATCACAATTGTAATTAATCAATGTTCGTGAAGGTATTTTGTAGATATTCTTATCGCAATTTAAATTATTGTACAGTTAGGTATATTGTACGTATTCTTGTGTCAATTTTACTTATACATGTACAGTGTGGTGTTGTTCAGAGAGATTCGTATGTTCACAGAGAGGTACTATTCTGATCACAATTTCAATTAATATTTTGTTCACATAGGTACTGTACTTCGTTTAGCGTATTCAAAATTTGGTGCAGTCAAAGCTGATAATCATGATTTAGCTCTTCTTCTATGTATGATAATGGATAAATAGAGAATTTCATTTTTAGCGTAACTATAAATTGGCGCTCTTGCTTCGCCAAACAAGCGCTAAAATTTGAATCCCGCTAGATTAAGTACAATTACATTACATGAAAATTGAACAGAAATACGTACTAGTTTTATGCTTTCATTTACTCATAAAAGCACTTATTTTCATGGTCTTATAATTATGTTTTTGTTCTAATATCAGCATAAAGAGCGATGTAATTTCTCTTAACCGCATCGAAATTAATGTTGGATTGAAACTTTCCTTATAGGTTGTTATTTTGTATTGATACGCATGAAACGCTTAAATCATATGAAACAGGGCTGTTATTTAATCACACAATTAAACGATAAATAGAACTAATTACCATGAATATTATGTTGATGACCACCAGAATGATCTGGCCCAATCTTCCTCCAAAGTCCAACCCCATTTTGATTTCTGAAAAAGTAAAAGTTTTGATTTATCAGGGGAAAGCCGTATTTGTCATAAAAGTATGCTCAACAGGCGAAAGAGTCCGAGGGATTCCAGCATTAATGATGTTAAAGATGTCCTGCATAGCTACCTGCAGTCTACCTGACTGGAAACAGACTACTGTTGACAAAGGTTGAAACACAATGTTTATGTTAAATTTGCTTTACTCTAACAACTCTGCAAGTTTGCAACGTATTGGAAAGTTTGTCCGGGTTTATATCGGTCAGTGATATATACCCTACATACACAGATCCTGAAGTCTGACGAATATACATGTACACCACGAGCTTTGGTGTCCTGGTCAAAGCATAACACTGAATCCAAGTCCGCCATTTAAGCATTGTAGCGGAATCTAAAGATCCGCCCCCCAAACCAAATCCTACCCATCAGGATTTGGTTTATAACAACGGTCAGTGCGTCATTACATATTCCCAGAAAGTCACTAAGACAAACCATGATTCTATACAGTTATAATCAAGTAAATGTGTTTGATATTTTCCCATTTAATAACTTTCGTGTTTCATGGAGTAGTAAAAGTCATTTAACAGCAATGCAAGATTAAAGTGCTGAGCAAGTATTCACTGAAAGTGCAAACAACAACATATTCCTGGTCAGAGTTAGTGGGACGTATATGGGCACTTAAACTTCTTTGACTTCTAGTCCCGTAGGGATCCGGGTTAGAATTGGTCCTCAGTACCCCCTTGCTTGTCGTAGGAGGCGACTAAATAGGCCGGTCTTTCTAATGATACCGAAAAAACCAAGGTCCCGTACCACAGCAAGTGTGGCACGATAAAGAACCCTCCATGCTCAAAGGCCGTATGCGCCGAGCATAGGCCTAAATTTTTCAGCCCTTCGCCAACAATGGCTATGTCTCCATACAAGTGAAAAATTCTTGAGAGGGACGTTAAACAAGATACAATCAATCATTGACTTCTTTGATTCTGGATGAATTTTCACGACACGCTACATTTTTACATAACCTATTATAAACTAAGCACCTCTCATTCACTGTAACTTCTATGCAGGCTAAGTCTATCATAAGACACGTTATTCTTTTCAATTAAAACTGGCAAACACAGGGCCCACACCTCCTCCCCATTGGGTTATGCCCTCCCTCGAAACTTCAGTACCTGCATCTGGTATCAACAGTGGCAACTATATACAAGTCCAATCGATATAATTTTATTGTATTTTTCTGAAATAAAATCTAGATCCAGATCCTAGCCTACTTTAGTAAACTTTCCACTTAAAGGTTCCGGATCCTCGATATAGATGTTTTATTATGTAGATATTTGGGTACAGAGACGGAAACTATTACAATCAATGAATTGTAAGCCATTGTAAGAGGTCTACTTAGATATATACACGTACACACAAATATAGTCAGGATTATACCGAGCGAATCTGCACGTATCTACTACAATCTAGTCAGGATTATATGTCTAGTAAGAAATCTATGTCTCTACAATCTAGTCAGGATTATATGTCTAGTAAGAAATCCATACGAATCTACAATCATAGTCAGGATTATTTGTCTAGTAAGAAATCTACACGAATCTATAATCTAGTCAGAATTATATATCTAGTAAGAAATCTACGTCTCTACAATCTAGTCAGGATTATATATCTAGTAAGAAATTTACGTCTCTACAATCTAGTCAGGATTATATGTCTAGTAAGAAATCTACACGAATCTTCAGTCATAGTCAGGATTAGTATAGAGTTTATATTAAGAAATCTACAACCAGTCGTTTATATCAGTACGGTTTCTACTGGGGAATGTACACGAATATACAATTTCAGTCTTTATCAGTACGGTTTCTACAAACAAACGATATTGCCAATATCATTTCAAATTATTATATTATTAAAATGAAGCACTGTTAGCCAAAACGCGTACATGTAAAATTTCAATAGAAGCGAGTTAAAATGTGAAATGAGAAAGCGCTTGTTGGGTTTGGTGAGGAAGAAAAGCTGCCTTACCTCTTGTTCAGATGTACTACACTGCAAAGTAAACAGGATCTCGTCAATTTCTCCTGTTTCCGACGTGATTGTTATGAGTTCATCTACAACGTCCGGGACATCTTAGCACGTCATTCATTGTCTACTTATAATACATACGGTATATTCACAGTATGT
This sequence comes from Ostrea edulis, assembly GCF_947568905.1. Lineage (NCBI taxonomy): Eukaryota > Metazoa > Mollusca > Bivalvia > Ostreida > Ostreidae > Ostrea > Ostrea edulis. The sequence continues at coordinate 3,090,587 of NC_079165.1, forward strand.
ACCGGGGTAAACTGCTCTAGTAAAAATACGGTAGTCAAAATAATTGATGTCGCAAAAACCACGAGTTGCATCATGATCGACTCCATTCAGTATAATCTGTTGCGAAAAGCTGCAACCTCCTATAGGATAAATTGATTGCAATCATCGAGATGCACGTTTGTTATAGATGCTTTGTTTTGTATTTATACACCAACATGTTAAACAAGAATTGATTTTATTCAGATTATAATTTAATTTTGCTTGTAACACGCAATTTGATTGGCTGAAACTGATGGAGGAATATATATTATTTTATATAATATAACTTGGTATGGGAACACACCCCTTGACAACCAGCAGCTGGAACTACTTAGAATACCTTTGTTTGACTTTTTCTCTCGATGTTAAACAAGGCGTAGCCTACTATAATTTTTACTTATAAGTGCACAAAATATTAACGGTAAAAACTCGTCGGATACTAATTCTGACACAACGATAGCATTTGCAAAATAATGGTATAATAAGTACTTGCAAATTTGCTGTTTCATTATGAAATACATTTTCACTTGAAAGATTGCTTGATCCGCCTATCAAAGCATTTAATGCGTCATGTATTACAAAATGTACATCTACTAGATGACGTCACGACAAATCGATGACATGTGGATCGCATTCTGTGAATTGTTTACATTTTACTGTGTCGGATTTAATAGGCGACAATGCTGCATATGTAATGGTAAGTTATGATTTAGTTTAAAACTTTTATAAAGTCAAGATACCGCAATTCACGTAGCATTTTCTGGTGCATGACGTATTTTGTGTGATGTCGGGTTTAGATTTATAAAAATAATAAACTCTCTGGTACTTTTTGTTGGAACGTCTCAAAAGTCGATCTTGCGCTGCGCAGTAAACATTAGGCCTACATATGTAGCCTACACATATCTTCTATATCAGGATTCGTTGAAAATACCACCTTGCGTTTTAAAATTTGATTAATAAAGTACATGTTCCGGTTATGCATAGAACCAAGATGGCGGTTTTCTCGTTGGACGCTTCCTCAGTCTGTTGCTAAGTGAATCCTTGTGCAGTACAAGTGATTTCTATTTCTCAGTGATTGTTTATTTTTTTGTATAAATGAAAACTTGTACAGCGTAGTTTTGTCTTTTTACATTAAATTATAAGGATTGAAGCTAATTTTGACCTGTGTTATACGATGTAATGTAACTTGGTGCAGTTTACGCTTCTTATAATCCGCTTCGCAGATTATAAAGCGTAAACTGCACCAAGTTACATTATATCGTATAATATAGGTCAAAATTGGCTTCATTCCTTAAATACAAGCAATGATATCAAGCATATTTCCAGTTTATATACCAACAACATAATACAGGAAATGTTCTTCTTCTGTGTCATTACTGTATTTACACGTGAAATATTGTTCTTCTGTGTCAATTGTATTTACACGTGAAATATTGTTCTTAAGAGTCTATTGTATTTACACATGAAATATTGTTCTTCAGAGTCTAATGTATTTACATGTGAAATATTGTTCTTCAGCCTACTGTTGTATTTACACGTGAAATATTGTTCTTAAGAGTCTATTGTATTTACACGTGAAATATTGTTCTTAAGAGTCTATTGTATTTACACGTGAAATATTGTTCTTAAGAGTCTACTGTATTTACACGTGAAAAATTGTTATTCTGTGTCAATTGTATTTACACGTGAAATATTGTTCTTCAGAGTCTACTGTATTTACACGTGAAATATTATTCTTCAGTCTACTGTATTTACACGTGAAATATTGTTCTTCAGTCTACTGTATTTACACGTGAAATATTGTTCTTCAGTCTACTGTATTTACACGTGAAATATTATTCTTCAATCTACTGTATTTACACGTGAAATATTGTTCTTCTGTGTCTATTGTATTTACACGTGAAATATTGTTTTTCTGTGTCTATTGTATTTACACGTGAAATAGTGTTCTTCTGTGTCTACTGTATTTACACGTGAAATATTGTTCTTCTGTGTCTACTGTATTTACACGTGAAATATTATTCTTCAATCTACTGTATTTACACGTGAAATATTGTTCTTCAGAGTCTATTGTATTTACACGTGAAATATTGTTCTTCTGTGTCTATTGTATTTACACGTGAAATATTGTTTTTCTGTGTCTATTGTATTTACATGTGAAATATTGTTCTTCAGTCTACTGTATTTACACGTGAAATATTGTTCTTCAGTCTACTGTATTTACACGTGAAATATTATTCTTCAATCTACTGTATTTACACGTGAAATATTGTTCTTCTGTGTCTATTGTATTTACACGTGAAATATTGTTTTTCTGTGTCTATTGTATTTACACGTGAAATAGTGTTCTTCTGTGTCTACTGTATTTACACGTGAAATATTGTTCTTCTGTGTCTACTGTATTTACACGTGAAATATTATTCTTCAATCTACTGTATTTACACGTGAAATATTGTTCTTCAGAGTCTATTGTATTTACACGTGAAATATTCTTCTTCTGTGTCTATTGTATTTACACGTGAAATATTGTTTTTCTGTGTCTATTGTATTTACATGTGAAATATTGTTCTTCAGTCTACTGTATTTACACGTGAAATAGTGTTCTTCTGTGTCTATTGTATTTACACGTGAAATAGTGTTCCTCTGTGTCTGTACTGTTCGGGGAATCAGTCAGGACCCTCACACAGCTACACGGGGTAACGCCATCCTTGTTTCTTTCCATTACTTCCTGTCAGAGGAGTCTTCTTAATTTCTTTTCCACAGACGTCCATGAGTGTAAAAATGAAAGCCAGAACCTAAAACATTGTATAGTATTACAGAACATTCACGTGGCGACCTGTTAGGAATAGGAAGTACACCATAATCAACCCCAATATACCTCCAGCACTAGTAAAATGAATCCAAGTGCTATAAATCCATCTCCATAAGCATCCACCGCTGTCTTCAGAGCCGAAAAGCACCCCTACAACCACATTTAAAGTAGATATTTAGATATTTAAGAAATAAATTTCATTTTTTAAATATATTTACATCATACTTTCATTTTTATCGGAATTCCCAGTCCTTAAAATAGACGTATTATATTATCAATATTCATATGCACATGGTTCATAACTGCAATGCCTTCATGAGGAAAGCGCTATCACTACAATTGGTAAAGATATTAAAGGCAAAACAACTTTGGAAATGTAAATATTTGAATGTATGAAAGGTGAAAATAACACTCAGTGATTAATCTCATAACTCCTGGATACACCAGAGGTGGGATCAGGTGCCTAGGAGGAGTAAGCATTCCCTGTCGACCGGTCACACCCGCCGAGAGCCCTATATCTTGATCAGGTAAATAGAGTTATCCGTAGTCAAAATCAGTGTGATAAGAACGGCCTAACAATCGGTATGAAATACGTCAGACAGCATCATGTGTTATTATGATAAAACATTGTGTACATTGAATGAAGAAAATTTGTTTATACCATTAGCTCCTTGGTGGGAATTCACGTTTTGGTGAAAGTCAACTACCTTATAATTGTAGGACCCATCGTCAAGAGCTAAATAGCATGTGTAGGTCGCATAGTACTTTGTAACAGTCACCCCGGTACAGCATGACAAAGGTATGTACTTAACGCCATCATGACAGTCACCGGAAATAATACACCATGACGTCACGTTGAATACATTGCCTGGCCCAGTAATAGTGTCAATCCCACAACAATCAAGCTGGAAATTAAAGTCCTCAATCAATCATCAATGAAAATAAGATACAAGACACAATTACACGTATACAAGTAGATGTGTGACTTACGGACATGAAAAGGAAATTCCAGGCGTTGGAAATCGAATTGGCGTTAGTAAGGGTATCGTCTTTGAAGTTACTAGAAAGCGAGGCAGTTAGCTGTGTTCTTCCATCATTTTCCAACTGAAAAAAAACCCTTCCATATTCAACATCATGAAGAGGATGCATTATGCAGAGAAATGAAGACTGTTCTGTGAGGTACTAAAATAAACATTGGTTTGTACTGTGAGGTACTAAAATAAACATTGGTTTGTACTGTGAGGTACTAAATTAAACATTGGTTTGTACTGTGAGGTACTAAAATAAACATTGGTTTGTATTGCGTGATACTAAATTAAACATTGGTTTGTACTGTGAGGTACTAAAATAAACATTGGTTTGTATTGCGTGATACTAAAATAAACATTGGTTTGTATTGCGTGATACTAAAATAAACATTGGTTTGTACTGTGAGGTACTAAATTAAACATTGGTTTGTACTGTGAGGTACTTATAAATACATGTATCTACCCGATGCAATGTGCAGAGAAATAGACATTGATATGCACTGCGTGTTACTGAAGTCAACACGACATTGTTTGAACTATTTAGTAATTCAAGATTCCGTAAGACCTTGTGCTTGTCACTCAACGAGCTTTATCGGTCATGCTTGCTTTTTGATGGGTTTGAGTTCCGGTGACGACACACTTGAGTCGTTAATAAATATATTACATAGCTAGTATTTCCTCGCCAGGCGCTTTAGCAGTGGTTCGTATGAGACATACAAAGAATTTTTACTATTGTCTTCAATAGTCCAGAGATCCTGGCGTATAAACAAAATACAGATATTCTCTCCATACTCGTAAATTGATGCAAGTCTCGTCAGAATCCCGTGTTCTTTGGCACCATCAGTGCTTGAGGAGACGACCCTAATCGGCTCTTAGGCCTCATCCCCCGATATATACCGCTATATTCGGCTAATTTTTGTTATCGGTGCGTAATGGACGGAGCAATAGGAGGCCATCTTCATATCACAAGTACAGAGATGTGCTGAGAACTTACATTACACTTCACAATACATCATCAGTCACTAATTACCTTTATTTTAGTGTTAATCCACATGGACACCGCCACCAGATTGGACACAAACAAGGCGGCGATTACAACATTGTACTACAACAGAGAACAAATACTTTAAAGGTGTCATGGCTCAGAAACAAAAAAGGTCGGGGGAGGGGTGATTACCCGTATGCATACCAGGGGCGGATCCAGAAATTGTGATTACGGAGGCGCCACTTTATAAGGCAGTGGGTGCAATGCGAAGCCCTGGTGGGGGTCCAGGGGGCGAAGCCCCCGGAAACTCCTGGATTTTACAGATTTTATGGTGCTTGAAATATTTCTCCTATTAAGTCATTTGTACTATTTTCTATCATTTTAATAAGGTGAAATTAATAAAATGACTAAAATTTTAAGGGGGTTTTGGAAAAAATTAAGTTCTCCCAATAAAGTAATTCAAAAAATCAAAGGATTTTGTCATTTATTTCTCCGGGATTGGAAGAAATCGTTTCTTTTATCGTTTAGTACATTTTCCGAAACAAGATACCGCGATTTACCTTGAATTTGAAAATTTTAGGGGCGCGCGCCGGCTGCGTCCCCTCTAAATCCGCCGCTGCATACATATCAGCGGTTGTGCTGAGTGAAAATTATTTTGATAATAATGGTCACTATTGTAGTTATTACAATACTAATAGTGGATTATGTTCTACACAGGAATCGTGCATACATTGCAATCCGCTTTTTCTGTTACTTTTTAATATTCATATTTCCAATTTTTTTACTTTCGATGTCTTCACCAATTGAAATAATAGTAATTTCCTTATGAATGTGAACAATGTGCGTATGCATCTTCATAAATATAATAAAACTATTTAAGCGACTAGGAATTCCGATAAAAATGAAAATAAAATGTAATTATATGAATTTAATTTTTGAAAACTACATGAGGGTATGAACTGCAACATTTCACGCCAGCATACACATCATGAAGCGTGAACACGCTGACAATGAAGTGTGAACACAATGACAATGAAGTGTGAACACACTGACAATAAAATGTGAACACACTGACAATAAAGTGTGAACACACTGACAATAAAATGTGAACACACTGACAATAAAGTGTGAACACACTGACAATAAAATGTGAACACACTGACAATGAAGTGTGAACACGCTGACAATAAAATGTGAACACACTGACAATAAAATGTGAACACACTGACAATGAAGTGTGAACACGCTGACAATAAAGTGTGAACACACTGACAATAAAATGTGAACACACTGACAATAAAATGTGAACACAATGACAATAAAATGTGAACACACTGACAATAAAATGTGAACACGCTGACAATAAAGTGTGAACACGTTGGCAATAAAGTGTGCTGACGTAAAGCAACGCCGTTAATACCCTTCTCTATTTTCAAAAATGAAATTTATTTCGTAATTGTACATGTTTTAGTGAATGATACATTCATACAACGAGAAGCAAGCGCTTATCACGCCACCAGACTCCCACGATTCCTAGACTTCCGGTCACGAGACAGAGCAGTCCAATAACTAGCATGACATACGATAAACCTGTTATGACGTCACCAAGGTTAAAGGAATCAATGTTGATATCTTTCAGCAGAGGCAGTATGTCTGTATGAATAACTTCCAGTTCAGAATGAACCAAACAAGTCATTACCAGGGCAGGGATACCGAGAACCTGGAGAAGAAACCAACACAAAAGAAAAATAGGGGGGAAAAACCATAACATAAATCGCTAAGTGAAATTCAGATCACTGAAAGATACACTGCTACTTAGAGCGTACCATTTATAAGAAAAGAAATGTTACATACCACTAAAAGAATGTTGGTAATGAGGAGAAACACTCTTCTTCTGTTGTCACACGCAGATGTCATTTCAAATATTAGAAATCCACGGTCGATATAGAACAAGAAGGATGTAACAGATTTTTTTATTCGTAAAATTCTGTAAAGTACTGTTATAATTGTATTCCTTAGTTCTGGACTATTTCTGGAACGTTAACACTTGAACTAAGTAGTTATCGCATACTTCTCAGTCAAAGACATTTAAAAGTTTCTTTTCATTAAAAAAAGAAAAGAATTACTCGCCTCATTGGTTATATTTCAATAAACAGCCTGTACCAAATGTAATGAATTCATTTCTTTATTGCTATTAAAAGCACTGGTGGTAAATTTTGCGGTCAAAATGGGTTATTTTTTAAAAACAAAACAAAACAAACAAAAAACTATTAATGCATATTAATTCTGTTTTCGAAAATGATTTTAAAACATTTAACTTACATTATCGGTATATGTTTGTTACTAATATTCAATTACTGTATAATAAGTGATTTGTGTACATGCTTTTGAGACTCTGATTTGTATATATCAACTGGAAAACCCCGAGGAAGAATAGTGCGTGCACAAATCAGGTTACCTAGTAATGAAGTATTATATTATCAATTCCTCAATCCGAATATCTAAAACATTTAATACACATTCGTTCTATGGTTGAAATACTTTTAACATTATTTATTATCTTTTAAAAGATACAGACTAAGATTGGGTAGTACCGTTGTTAATAACGATGTATAATTAAAACCATTGCAGTCATTAATTAAACCAGAAAGTGCACAGTTGTTACTGGGCTCGCAAACAGTCGGCTGCTAAACAAATATTAGCCTGCTTAATCACGCAGGGAGTAAGGAACCGTTCTCTGCATCCGAAAATAAAACGAGCGCAGCTGTGATTTTCTTAAGTAGACAAACGGTGAAAGTTTTTTTTTCTCCATAAAATTACGTATGTTTGCTTGGCATCTTCATTTCCTCGCAAAAGCTGTCTATAACAGCATGGCGGACTTATCGGTGTGGGTGCAACGACATCTATCGAGAGTTCAGGAGGACTTTGACGAGGTTGACAAGGACAAGAGCGGGTCTCTGGACTTTCCGGAAGTGTGTAATGTGCTGCAAAAGTCTGGCTTTAAGGGGACTCCAGAGGAAGCAAAGGTAGGGCCGATTTAACTGTCACGCCCCAGGAAGGAATTTTGTATTTCATGTCAAAACAGCAAACTTTCACAAGTGATTTTTTCCCGTGATGATGGAATTCTAGAAGTAAGTAATATATTAAATATATAATTTATATGTGATGCTGTCTTTCAGAGAATATTTCAGACATTGGACGTGGACAAGAACAGCAAAATCTCCAAAGATGAATATGTTAATTCTATGGCAAAAATCCCACAGATAGACTTCAAGTAGGTATCGGAACTTCATTCACTCGATGTTTCAAGTTTAACAGTACAAGAACACAGTGATGTGTTCTGAAGGTCGGTGATGAAAGCTTGTGCAGGTGTACTCCAAACTTCGCCATTCCCACACTTAGTGTGCAGGATTGCAGATATTTTGGCAATTCTCTGCTGGTTCATAACCAAACAATCCACGGGCGGCCAGTATTCATATAGTTTATTACTTAATGGCATTATCGGTCCCTCTTGTTACGCTCTCTCTCTCCCTCCAGAATAGATAGATAGATAGATAAAACTTCATCTTTGTTACTCGTGAATAGGTGTGAAATGATAATTGGTGTGTCCCGAGTGATAATCATAATTAGGATATAAGTTTGTTAAGATAGAATTTACTTTAAAATCTATATTTTTTAATGAAAATCTCCTTAACAGACAGTTAAAACTAAACAAAATTAACCAACAATTTTAAATTGGGATAAAAAAAAATAAGCGTGAAGGGCTACACAATTTAGCCCTATGTTCGGCGCTTATTACCTTTGAGCAGGGAGGGGTCTTTATCGTGTGGCACCTGCTGTGACACGGGGCCTCGGTTTTTGCGGTCTAATCCGAAGGACCGCCCCATTTATTCGCCTCTTACGACAAGCAAGGGGTACTGAGGACCGACGGAACTTTATCTAAAGAAATTCATGAACTCGTTCATCTATTTAATCGTATTTCTGTTTTTCTATTTAAAGATTTGCTATAAACTGTTACAATAATAATTATACCATTCATTTTTTTAACAAAATGAGTGTTTGAATTACAAATTGCACGTCAGAATCTTGCACTTTTGGATTCAAAATTAAAAACATGAATAAGTGTTGAAGCACCTAATGAATAAAAAATGACGGCACATATATGGATCACAAAATTTTCAGTGAACGCATGTAAAGATTATCTCTATATTTTGCTGATTTTGTCATTTTCTTCTTTTACACACAAGTTACTTTTCGAACTTTACTCGGTATGAGTTGGGGAAGAGCTTTCTGCTCCATATAGTCTTTGAAAGATTGCATGAGTGCTCAAATAAGCTGAGGAAATGAATCTTTCTTTTAATATTTTAGACAAATCGCACTCCGACGAGCGTTCCGAAAGTTAGATAAGGACGGGAGTGGCTTCTTGACACGTGACGAGATTTTGGACGCGGCCAGTAACGAGGCAGAAATCAACGTGTCAGCCGACAAAATATCAGACATGCTGATCTATCTCGTCAAAGATAACGACAAAAAGGTGCTTACGATTTACTTTTGACCACGCCATGTTTTCGTTGCAAGAATATGGTACTAGTCTGAGATTCATTATCATATATCTGGTACCAGTCCAAATAGTATTGCATAATAGATTTAGTATCAGTCCAAGAAGTATTACACAATAGATGTGGTACTGTAGCAGTCCTATGATTATTACATTATAAATTTAGTTACTCTCCACGAATTTTTACGTCACAGACTGCATACGGTGCCAGTCCAAGAATTATTTCATCGTCTTCCTTTTTCCTTAATTTTGACATATAATACTAGTAAGTGATGCAAAACGTTTAAATTTCTTCACAATTCAATCTTTACGCATTCATGTACACCACTGTATTTACAGATAGACTACGAGGAGTTTCTGAATATATGGAACGTGAAATTTACTACTCCTGTCATGCGAACACTGTTCCAGAAGTTGGACAAAGACGGAAGCGGAAAATTAGACAGGAAGGAACTGTTGGATGGTCTCCATGGAGACAACGAGCTCCACCTACAGGCGCCAAAGATTGCAGCAATTCTGATCAAATGGAGTAAAGATCATAATGGGCCGCTCTCGTATGAAGAATTCCTCAAAGCGTACGGAAGTGTGTAATCCATGCGAACACTACTTTGTCATAACCAAAACATATATCCGTCACTGTTGTTTAAATTAAGAATATATGCGTTTTTCTCTCTCGTGTTTTTACATATATTTGTATATTTATCGGTATGTGTCGTAGACTATTACATGGATAAACACTGCACTTTAAGAAGTCAAGAACGTTTTCTACAATCATTGTATTACATTATTGGACTCCTGCGAGAAGGGCTGACTTTTTCAGTCAACGGCTGACTTTCAAACTAGCATAATATACGGAAGCGCTTTTGTGATATGAATATATTTAAATCCAATGTCAATTTAAGAATAAAGTAAATTCAAATGGAACAATGCAAAGCACATAGACATTGTCAAAGAAGAAGAAGAGTACCCCTACCCCTACCAAGTTCTGATTAAGCAATGATTTTCTCTCGTATTATTTCCCCCTCAGAAAATGCGATTAACAGCAGATACTTTGATTGAAACACTGGTTTTGACAGCAGTGTCACCTAAGTCCAAAGTGTCAAAATTAGTGTGCCAAGAACGGCCTAACAATCGGTATGAAAATTGGCATTTAAATACTGATCATACGCAGTAAAAGCTCTTGCGTGTCGAATCAGTTGAGATATGAAAAGTGAAGAAAACGAACAGTGATCAATCTCATAAATCCCATATATATACACACCATATGCAGGTGATAATGGAATATTGCTACATAAATATTGGAAGTTGACGATGGAGAACCTGAAATCATCCCGTTTCTCATAAAGTTGAGGTGTTACTTTGCCATGAATATTCATTTTCAATCAAATATCCAAGTACGAAGCAGAATATGCGGAGGACTCTGTGGTGTCTTTTATTTCGAGTATGGTATGGTATGGTGCAGTCTTTACATCTCTCAACTGATTCGTTGTAAAATCGAGGCAAGCTACTAACACACAAGTTGATGTTACAGAGGTTTCTACAGTATCGTTTAAAGTCAGCATTTTGCAAATTCTATGGTCGTTATCTAGTTTGCCAATACAACCTATCATTGGGCCAAATGTTGTCCGACTTTTTTCATACCGATTGTGAGGTCGTTCCTGGCACACTGACTTTGACTACGGATAACTCCGTTTACCTGATCAAGATACAGGGCTCATGACGGGTGTGACCGGTCGACAGGGGATGTTCACTCCTTTTAAATATCAGATCCCATATCTGGTATATCTTGAGCTCAGTGTTTGGTCACCTTTTAATTTTGTATTCCTTATACGAGTTATGAGATTGATCACTGTTCGTTATCTTCACCTTTTTAATCAGGTAATGCACATTTTACTTTAAGTTATTACACTAACTAAATACTCAGCAGATTAGTAACAGATAAACACAATTTGAGCCGTTCCTAGCGAAAAAGACCCTTATCTTATCCAACAATGTTTTTCCAAAAAGCCTCATAATGAAAAATCTTAACGTCATATCTTGCATACTCGTAAAGAAAAAGGTCATGATTACCAATCACGAGTTGGTTTTCATCGTTGATTGACTGTAATACTTTAATGACAATCAACATATTTAGAGGGATGTTCTCTCTAGTTCACACTTTAGCACTAATATACTTAAGGACCCTTTTTTGCTAGGAACGGCTCATTTCATCCTTGTAGTTTTCTGTAAGACAATGGAACAACAGTTTGCTAATGATAACGTTTATTCTCCTGGACTGTAAATACATGGCAGAGAAAATTATGGAGGTAGACAAATACAGGTGACGATAACCTCCAGAAAATCGACGGAATTAGTGAGATGAGCAACATTCAAATCCGAATATAGGAAGAGATCGAAATGTTTGAAAACATCAACAAAAACCACGATTCCTGTCGTGGGTAAAAGCTACACCCTTAGTGCGATATTATATTCGCCACGGGAAACATGAAATACATAGGATATCAGCGAATTCGCACAGGACATTCATCTGACAATGCATAACATAAATATTATAAGTTGTGTTTCTTAGATGTGTACACAGTTTGTCATACGATTTAGTATGTTGTCATCAGAGAGTTTGAAATGCAGAGGCGTTTGAAATACACATTCTGATATGGGCAAACGACATTGTAAATATAAATGTACAACACAAAGAACAAATTAGTGATTATGGAAAACTGTCATACGGATGAAGGTACAGTGTAATGTTGGAAATTATAGACACGTTGAAAACCATTATCATACTCGACTGTAAGTTGGTTAACAGTGGTTTTCTCTAATACTACCCTAACGAATCAGTGAATATTGAATAATAAATACATACTTAGCACTATTTTGATAAAACTGATACACCCGTTGGGACCTGCATCTTGATGGTAAGAAACGCTCTGTAGACAATAAATCAGGAGAAGAGCACGTGATCCAATTCACTGCAGTAAGTAGTCAATGTATTTTCAGTTTCTCGGACCGATCTCCTTCAATACTGAGGTCAGCCTTTAAGTTTGGGTTTGGACTGTTTCATAAATTCTAATTGTAATATTTTGATATAGTTTTGCTAGAAGTTTGATAGCTGTTTAGCAGGAAGCCTGGCGTCTGACACAATGGATCCATCAATCAAATGCGCTTTTATTCTATAGATGGAATTAGTCCTTCTGGATCTTCGCAGAGAAATCAGTTGCTTTGCGAATGGACGAATGTCAAAACCAAGGTAATTTCCATTCAATATTTCGATGCATGGTCGCTGTTGGTTTATGCTGTAAGACGAGTTTTAGATTTATAAGACTTTAGATGTGTTTTTATACTGTGCTGATGGTCTAGGTTTTATATAATAATTTGAGGTTCAGGAATGCATTCAATTCACTGTCAAATATTGGGTTGGGGAGGGGCTAGATATATCTTGTTTTACGGGTCTTGTAAACCACAATAATATTTTGTAGCTTAATCCTCGTGCGCTTGGAATTCGCTAGGTCGCTGTCTTGTTTGGTTGCTATGACAAGTTAACTAAATTTATCCGTACAAGCATGAATAATGAATTGTATGCTTTGTTTGAAGCTTTAGTATAATATTTTTGGATAAAAACATTAAAACTATCTCGATCTATCAATTAGAATGAAAAAAGATCCAGTATTCATGCTGTTAACAAGAGGTCCACAGGCCCTACCGATCACCTAAGCATAAGTTAAAAATATCACTGCAAATCTATGCTAAATTCCAATCTTCAGCAGCAGTATAAAACAAGATGTTCTTATAATACAAATACACATGAATGTTTCCATACTGATGAAAGATTTTACTTAATATATGTTATATTAACACTATATGACTATTTTAGACCCGCACTATAGTCAGAACTCTGGGGTTGTGAGAATCACAATTCTAGTACAGTCCTTTCTGCTTTTCCTAAATATGCATTTTTAAAATTTCTATTTAATATCTGGAAAATTAAAGAAGTCTTTCAAATGATAAAGACAATAAACACTATGGGGATTTTGGCCCAAACATATAACCAAAAGCCCCTACTCATTGAATAAAGGATTACATGCTCTTCTAATTACCGTATAAGTATAATTTTTAGCGAGGATCTAATTTTGGTATCAATAGCCTCAGTATTGAGATCGTTAAAATTGAATATCTCTAATATTTATTCTATATCAGAGGTAATGGCTATCTTTCTTGGAATTCTAAAGTCGCTAAAATTAGCTCTCGCTAAATATATAAACCCATAATTTATGGACAAATCGCTAGATTTGCATTTCGCTAAAATTTCCACTTGTACAGTATTCATTTAATTTTAATCTACTTTCTATAGAATAAAAGAAAATGGTATCTAAATCTTTTACACATAAACATTTTGTACCAAGTTTGGTCCCGTCCTGGAGTCAGAACCTCTCCCCACGAATTTTAGTAGTGGCCCTCCTGCTCTACATGGCTATTAAATTTGGTTGTTGTTTTTTCTTATAGATGTGCCGTTGCAGAAAAAAAAATATTTTTGTAAATTTTTGCCATGTCCCTAAAGGTCCAGGGTGCAAAGGTTCTAAAATTGACAATTTATGCTTTCCTTGTCCCAAAGATACTTTTAACAAAAAAGAATCGGAATGGAAGTTATCAAGAAAGTAATGTTCAATTGTTAACACACAGATATAATCACTGACCATTTTGGCCCCACCCTGATACGAAACCCTTAGCCCTGGTATCATCAAATTTACAATTTTGGTAAAGGACTACCTGCTCTTTGTAAATATCTATTTAGTTTCAATTTAGTAACAAAGCACTAATGAAGATGGTATTTAAGTGTTTTACACATAAACGCTATGTACCAAGTTTAGACTTGTCATGGAGTCAAAACCTCTACCCCGGGGATTCTGAAAAGTTCAGATTATGATATCCGAGGGTAGGGTGGGGTTACAATAGGGAACCTGAATTTTACATAACAATATATGGGGGAAACGTTTCAGACTCTTCTCAACAACAGCAGGGCTATGAATATTCTTAGTAATATGAAAGAATCCCCAGGTAGTGCAAGATGAAGTTGATTCAAATTCTGCCCTAATCGATATGGTCGTATTTATCGGGCAATCTTCTGTACTGTCACTTTTCAATAAACGTTGACAATGAATTAATTATGACGAAACTACAACCAATATTCTTATATATTTATACATATATATATGCAGATTAGCACATGATGCTCAGGTGACCGTTAAGGTCCATTGGTCTCTTATTCAAATGGGGACTTGTCGATTTCATCTTAATATTCACTTTCCCATTTCATCAAATGTTTCCTACGTCAGAATTATTCGTCTTGGGTAGAGGAATAAGAATGTGGTTCAGTATACAAATAAGTTATCTCACTGTCGTATTGCCTTATCTCATTGTCATATTGCCATATCTCATTGTCTTATCTCACTACCGTATTGCCTAATCTCACTGTCGTATTGCCTTATTTCACTGTCGTATTGCCTTATCTCACTGTCGTATTGTCTTATCACACTGTCAAATTGCCTTATCTCACAGTTGTATTGCCTTATCTCACTGTCGTATTGCCTTATCTCACTGTCGTATTGCCTTATCTCATTGTCATAATTATTGTCTTATCTCACTGTCGTATTGTCTTACCTCACTGTCAAATTGCCGTATCTCACAGTCGTATTGTCTTATCTCATTGTCGTATTGCCTTATCTCACTGTCGTATTGCCTTAGCTCACTGTCAAATTGCTTTATCTCACTGTCGTATTGTCTTATCTCACTGTCGTATTGCCTTATCTCATTGTCGTATTGCCTTATCTCACTGTCAAATTGTCATATCTTTCAGTCGTATTGCCTTATCTCACAGTCGTATTGCCTTATCTCACTGTCGTATTGTCTTATCTTACTGTCGTATTCCTTATCTCACTGTAGTATTGTTTTATCTCACTGTCGTATTGCTTCTGGAGAGGGAGTACCTATGAATTGTTCTACTTACCCAAGGATGTCAGGTCGAAGAAGAAGTCGAGGTTGAAACTTTGTAGCTGCTTTATCGTTTTTAACAACTGAACACAACACTTTTGCCATAGTCATTTGTTTGATTTGGGCAAGTTGGTCTGAAATGAAGATAACGACGTTTGTTTTGATATTTCGACTAGAAAAATCATTCCGTTTGATATCTTAATTTTAGAATTTTTACAGCGATTAGTCTGCTATTGATTTGGCTTCAAAGCCGACATATCTCCGAAATATCGTTGCCACGTCTCAAACCCCAACGAAACAATATACATGTTTGATTTACTGTAAGAAATGCTTCGTAATAGTAAATCTGGTTTTATTTCCTTTGAGCGAAATGTATCATCCTTACTGACCTGTGGTGAAGGCAGCCAAAGGGTTCTGGTGCACATTGTTTTCATATCAGAACCTGTCTCCATGTTTATACAAAAAGAACTGGTGAGCAAATAGACAGCTAAAGGTAGGACCAAGGATTCCTCCGGCAATTGGTTTCTCCGAAATCCCGCCCCAAAACAGGTCTGTATCTTCAGGGCTTCTGTTCAACACAATGGAATTCAATGTTTGAATTACTACAGAGTAACCCACTTTATATGAAAAGTGTAAAGGTAGTTGTAAAAGCTATAAATTTGTACCTGTATACATTAGCAAGTCTGTTAACATCATTCGTGGAGTGATCTACTAATCCACCTCGTAAGGAAGGGCTAAAATGGTAAGCCGGAAACAGTCCGCAGAACTTTCTGTAGGCATTATAAGATGGAAGACCGTGCTCACGACCTCGTTGGATATTTAGAGCCCCGAGGTCTATTGATGGCGTCTCGCGTGGAAAAGGACTCTGAGGTCCCTGGAACAATCTATTTCGGAGTCCGTCTACAATGCTACTATCTCTGTCTGACTTCGGTGTCTTTGACATCCAACGCGCCATAAATTCATAACCGCTTCGTGGTGAAAACATGAGCTCAGGATTTTCAAAATGATTGATTATGCGATCCATCAATACATGACCGTTCCCATTATCTTGTCCAACGACATTTCTGATCAACGTGTGACCCATTCGTAAAACAGCTGCACCAAAGGCATTAAAGGTCCAGGGGTCAATCTTTGGGTTATACACGTTATCATGGCCAAAGGGTCTGGAATTGAGGTTATATGCTTTCATATGGTTGTCATCCAGGATTGCGGGTAAAAATTCAGTGTAGGTCACGTGTTGAAGCTCGGCAACAACTATTCTCTTTGCTTCCTGGAAGAGAATCTCGTCGTCTACTATACCCGTGGCTTTTCGTAAGGCGTCTGCTACAAGATTATGACGTCGTAACCATGTGATATGCAAGACGGTAAGTGTTGGAGTTACACTTTGCCTGTGGTCGCCTTGAAATACGATTGCATTGGAAGTGGAAAAAATCAATTTATTCATTCAAATACTACAGGATGCTTTTAACAATACAACAGTGACGATTTTCGTTTTCTAATGTCCAATGATAGAAAATCTTCATTATCAAGTTACCTGCAGAGAAACAATGGAATGGCGTCGACATTGTGGCAGGACATGGCCCTCGCGGGAGAAGACCTCTGACCAAGTCACTTTCCTTCAGTCGACCAACACCTACAAGTGGAATGCTCATTTATTAATTATCGTAATTAATCTAATTATATGTAATGAAGTCCAATTTAATGATTCAATGTTTATCATAACCATATACCATTATTTGCCTGTGTTTAAGCCTTGGACAGTCCGCCATCTTTCTTTCAGATACTAGTCATACTTGATCCTGTGCATGTATTAAGCCTGATTCGAGGTGTGCATATCTCCGATAGTAATGTATTCAACATATACTTGGACAATTTAGTGAAAATTAAAGATGGTGAATTGTTCTTTTCATGTTTGCAATAGCGTTCAAGGATTTGCAGAAAACATGTCAAAAACGTGGAAAAAATCATTCAGTATGTTCTAATGATAGAATGAAATACTTTGAAGACATACATTCACAAAAATATAGATATATAACAACTGGGAATAATATGGGTATACGCATCAAGAAAACGCATCGAAGGCGGATAACTTTTTACCGGGGTCTACTTCAACGGACAGTAAGAAAATGTTTGAATTTGTAACAATATTGTCTGAGATGTTCTTTACAAAGATTGATATGTAAACATGTATTGCGTACTTAGTTGTCGCAGCTGTATCTCCCGTTCTTTATCAAATCCATAAATGGCTGTACCATCAATAAAAGAGGAACGCTAGTTCTGCTGTTCACGTACAGCTGGAAGAAATAAAAATTCTTAGCACATTTTGCTTGTTAGCACACGTTTGCTTGTTAGCACACTTCTGCTTGTTGTTAGCACTTTTGCTTGCTCAGTTGAGCTACAGCTTAAGTTTACCTTACATGTCTGTTACATTTTACTTTTTCGACATCTTCCGAAAAACTGTTTGCTAATTGTTAACCAAACGTACTACAAAGCATTATTTGGTAAAGGGAATTCAGTTTTTCAAAGGGTCGTTTACCCTTTCAAGGGAACAATCAAGATTTTTTTTTTAAATCTTAGCCACTAAACCGGAAAAGTCACCTGATACAATACAGATGAAACTTTAATCAAACCATGAGTCCATGGTGTCAGGATGAGATCACAATAGGGAATCATGTTGTCACGCAGGAATATGTAGGAATTTCTTTTAAAATTTTCTCAAGAAAAAAAGGGTGTAGTTATTCATATTGGTGATGTAAAATGACAACGGCCGGGCGTGTAAATTTTAGAATATTTACACCATAATCCCCGGGCAGACATGTAGGATATTGTGTAAATCAAATGCGGATTTTCAAACAAAATTTAGTAAATTTGAAACCAAACAACATTTTCAAATTAAACAGCATCAAAACGCATGATGTTTCACCACCATTCCAAACGAACAATCAAGGATGAGGCTTTTATCATGTCAGGTTATTTCCTCAGTAAAATGGAACTCGGAAATAGTAATCTTTTATGATCAGTCATCGAAAAATACTTTTGTAATCACCACACTGATTTACTCTGAAGTTGGTATCAAACGGATGCTGATGTTCCTCATTGACAATATTTACGTAGTCTTTGATGATCACATTCTACAACACGCTTTTGGAATTCCCATGGGAGAGAATTGCGCACCTTTATTATTTCATGTGAACATTGGTGCTATTCTTATATAATAATCTAATTCGTCGCGGTAGCCTAGTGGTTAGAGCGTTCACAACCAGGGGTCAATGATTCGATCCCGTCGCCGCCGCGTCAAATCGATGACGTTTAACAAAGGTGGTGCCGGCTCCATCACTAATTACAAGTGAATGACACGGGTCTGTTGTGAACTTGTATAGATTTGAATGCCAGGCATAGGTCAAAATCTATGGTCCTTCCCTTACAAATGGTGACGTCATAACGAGAGAATAAAATCTCAAATAGTATGTAAGAAATATATGACCGAATCTTGTAGCTTCAAATTTTTGTCGCCATTTGGGATTTCAAGTTTTTTCTAGGAATACATAGATTTCCTAGAAAATCATATTATTAAGTTTCACAGTTCTGCAATTTCATAATTAATATACATACGTGTTTTGCAGAGTGAATCCAAGTCTGTTTACAATGATCTCTGAGGAGGTGGTTTGACCACAATTAGATTTTTTAGTTTTAAAGAGTATTGTATAGAAAAACTCTACGAAAACAAAGTTAAAAATTCATATGAAAGCATCCTAATATAGAATAGATTTAAGTTTCCTCAAACTATGCTCCCCGGGTATAGAAAGGGTCATAGGGGATATCGATGACACAAGGTACTGCTCAAGTGAGCGATATGACAAATCCCTGATAAAAATACTGTATTAGGTCGAATGCTGTCTGAGGCGTTAGGCCGTTTTTACATACTGATTTTGACTACAAAGTACTCCGTTTACTTGATTAAGATAGACGGGGGTTGTGACCGGTCAACAGTGCCTCCTAGGCACCTGATTCCACCCCTCGTGTGTCAAGGAGTCCACGATTTCCTTTCTCTTAATTTTGTATTCTTTATGAAATTGATCACTGTTCGTTATCTTCACCTTTCAGAAATATCGAAGTTTTAACTATAATAGCAAAGTTTTATCATAGGAAAACATAGGCCTTTCCCCTTTGAAATGTTATTGTGATTACATTAAGTCTTCCTTAAATTACCATGTGTACATCCCAACGGTAAAGCAGCAGCATTGTGGACCATATTCATGCACGTCTGTCCAGGCGGGAAAAATGGATCATTCTTTGGAACTCGAATGGAGAAGCAGGCAAATTTCTTTCTGTGTAAAACTGTATTTATGTAGAGTAATAACCGATCTACCTGAAATCGTGTGCCAATGTTAACGTGTACAAAAAGTCATTTGAAATAAGTTGTAATTCAACTTCTATACAAATACAAGTTGCCTAGTACGTTAGAATGTATGCTTTAAAATATGTAAATTCTCACTCACACTGACGGATCGCAGCAGTCTGTGATAGGCATTGGTGGAAATCCCTCTGAAATGAACAAGAATTCATGGTTTTAAAGTTGAATCGACAGTTGTTCTGGACAATTATCTGTCAGTGTATGAAAATAGTCAAGAAACCCCGAACGGAAGGACGTACAGACATCACTGTACCACATACTGTTCGTTATCTTGGCCTTTCATATATGCAAGTCCCGTCTACGATCCCTTGTGACCGCAGATGTTGGCATGATGAAAATACCCTCACTGCTACAACCTAGAGCGTCATGCGTAGGTCTAAATTTGGGGTACTTAACATACAGTGATATCTGTATATGAGTGGAAAAATTTCAACCTTCATTTAGAATATCAAAAAGTGGTTTAGCTATGGTGGAATGTGGCCGGGGATACATTAAGCTTGCAGTGTACAGTAAATGCTAGAATGCGATGTTAAAATCAAGGATCTTATTTACGTAATCTAACGGCTGTGGAGTGACCGATTTGATTCGTGTTTTTCTTATCATAATGCAGATAGTTTGACGAAAGTCATATCTTGGTGAAATCTATACAATATAAAAAAAAAATAGCGTAATATGTTAAATTATCACATTTACAGCTTGAAAATGGGCCATTCGTGTAGGGGTACCGGAAGGGAACTCACGTGTCCGAGTTGGCAACCACATTGCCCTCTCGCATTCAACCACTGCCGATCCCTGGGATCGAACAAGAGTCGAAGCGATGAGAAATGAGTGTATTAATCACTACCCTACCCGTGTCTCTGCCAAAACACCAGACAGATCCACGGGTTAGTGAATGCGGATTTAAATTTAAAAGATCCATGTGCAATCAATTATTCCTTATTTATGTATGAATTGGTTTAATAATAAACTAACAAGACTTCGACAATCGAACGAAACATGAGAGGCAATACAAAGTGTTATTATATTACTGTATTGGCTGTAAGATGTATGTAAGTGTACAGACACTTCTTGTATACCGGGTTTGATTCCACTGTTCTTCCTTAAGTTGTTTAGCATGCGCAGTGTACGTTAAGGTGGTTCCTAAAACCAAGCCATTTTACTTTCTATGACACTACGTCACATGATGGCAATTCAAATTCTATTTGTTTGTGCATCATTATACCTCAGTAGATAACGTATCGGATTGGTGACCCGCAGATCCTGGGTTCAAATCCGCAAGAGTATTTTCATCATATTTATTGAAATAGGTGTTTTTAAATCATGTTTTTATCCAAAATTGTTTGCCTTTTTGATACATATACTCGTTACTTTACCCGTCATGGCAGGCGTGGAGATGACGTCATGGTCAATGAACTGCCCCAAAGTGGGCAGGAAGGCTGAGAATTTAATGCTGATGGTTGTAGATCCTGCCAGCACGGTGTTACTCACAGAACGGGCACTGGGTAAGTAATGTCGTCTGTCACTGCTAATCGTCCGCGGTGTGTCGATAACTTTAAAATAATCATTTCAACGTATGTTGATAACTCTAAAAACCGAATTAGCTCAATAAAGACCAGCGGAACCCAAAAGTCAGGACACAGTGTGTAATGTGTGACTTACAGTTATCGTAAGCGTTCGGAAGAACGCGAGATTGTGGGGTAAAGGCTTTTCCAAGAAGAGGGTTTTGTAGGTTGTTGCATGATCCATCAGCTGTCCTGTAGGGATCTTGGGGGTTACAGACAGGCTTTTCATAACAGTAGGGGGCCATTGCACTCTGAAAGCTATCCATTATCTGAGGGTCTGAGATTACTCTCCTTAGCGTTGCATAGGTGTTGTTGGTCTGGGTGGTGATGCTAAAGTAACAGGTTAATCACTTAAATGCTGAGAATGAATAACATTTTACATTCTGCACTTCTAAACACTGGCATATAAAATCATGTACGGTGTGCGTTTAAAATGACAAACAAATGTCAATGTTCACGAGCTTTTTGAATAGCCCTCGTATTAGCAAGAACTTAAAACACGTGGAAGGTTTCCTACTACGTTATATATATACACGATAGGATGGTAACTGGAAAAAATACATGTAAAAAATATAGTGGGTAATTTCTTATTTAGCTTAAGTGAATGTTTTGTAGTATCAAGTTAATGTAGGTTCAAGCAGACAAATCAACAGTCTACATAGATATATATCGGATACATGTACAATGTATAAACTATCTTGAATAACATTTCAGTTCAAAATAGAAAGATTGCTTTTTTGTTGAAAATCAACAGTATGTCTGTGACCACACCACTGATAATCAAAATAATATGTAAGCTAACCCTTTTATATATACGCCACTATACAAAGTTTCTTGTGAAATCAAAACTGAAAATGTTAAGGTATCATTCCTCTTAAAATTCGATAAATTTTGCCTTGAAATATCTTCATACTCTATCTACACTAAGAACTTCTGTGACGGATTTGCGTGCCTAGGACACCCACAGTTCCTCCTAAAGGTTTATTTAATTAGAGGTTTACAGGAACTTAAATCGCCCAAATATCTCTATTGCGTGTCTTAACAGTCATTAATGCAAATCTATAAAATAGAATTTAGGGCCATTTCATACTGTGCTTTCATGCATTGTTATCCATCGTATTGTATGGAGTGGATCTCACAATTTCACACACTTTGTATAGCACAAACTGCGATACAAAGGAGAAGTTTCTGGAATACCAAAATGTGTAGTTTCACATCTTGTTGTTCATTGTTACAACAAACTCAGCTTTGTTATTTAGTGTCCTTGTCTTTAGAAGAAGAGTTTAACTAAACACTATATTTTAAATAATATATTATCTGTTTCCTGTGCTACCATAGCGACAAGTGTTGGCCCAGGGTCCATGAAATTTACGTTAATGGTAGGGAAGGGTCTACCCTTTACTGCCATGTAAATGACAGGTGAAGATAACGAACAGTGATCAATCTCATAACTCCTAAAATCAATACAAAATAGATAGTTGGGCAAACACGGGCCCCTGGACACACCAGAGATGGGATCAGGTGCCTAGGAGGAGTAAGCATCCCCTGTCGACCGGTCACACCCGCCGTGAGCCCCATATCCTGATCAGATATGAAACAAGAAGAACGAGTTAAAGAAATAACGCATTTTCATTTGATAAGCCACAGAGTCCCGCCTTCTCCCAGATTGACAGGCGCATTGGCAATGAACTTTACAAATTGTGTAATTTCAGAATTATGAGTCTAAAATGCCTGCTCAATTGTGATCTTCATATAATTCATGTTCTTATTCGACCCAGTCTCAAACGAACATAAAATATTTACTACTTGGTTCAAAATCATAACAGCACTATTTATGGGTAATTGCTCCAAGACTTACACATTTTGAATGTAGTGATCTTATGCCTTTAAGAAATACAATTTTTCAAAAGGCCACTTTGCAAAAATTTACTATTTCAACATGAATCCAATATTTGCTTCTAGCTTAAGACATAACCGTTGATCAGTGGGACCGCATAGCTACTGTAAGCTGCTTTAGTTCCTCGGTGCTAAATTTCACAATTGTTTACAGGGATTCGTTACTATGTTTTTGATAGCACGTTATAGGAAAATCTACGTTTGAAATTCCTGTCTGACGTGTTTCATACCGATTGTTAGGCCATTGTTGGCACACTGATTTTGACTACTGATAACTCCGTTTATCTGATCAGGATATAGGGCTCACGGCGGGTGTGACCGGTTGATAGGGGATGCTTACTCCTCCTAGGCACCTGATCCTACCACCTCTGGTGTGTCCAGGGGTCTGTGTTTGCCCAACTATCTATTTTGTATTGTTTGTAGGAGTTATGTGATTGATCACTATTCGTTATCTTCACCTTTCATTACGAAAGCATACTTTTTTCAGGATGGATTTGATTTCGAGGTAAAATGACAAATCGTGAACATAGTGAAATTAAAATATCGTGCTAATTTCCCAATCTACAGTATTCGGTCACAGGAACGGTTAAGTCGAATGCTGGAGTGTACGTTCAGCAATGTAGCGAGCGGCTATTGAAGCCTGGTAGCATCTGTCATTTAACATTTTGTTAATTTCTGGAGCGTTGTTAGCAGAGAACATGTAGTGGGAGTGAAGTGCCCAGGAACCGCGGCTATTGGATGACCCGATGGAATCTACAACATCGTTCAATGTACAAATTAATATTCCAATCACTGCAAAGACTAAAAAAGACTATATATTTAATAAAATCAATCAAAAATGTGCAATCTGCGGAATGGCGTGATCTTCAAACATCTTAATGCAACTTGAGATTTTGCTTCCTATTTGCTTTCCCTTTTCTCATGTCTTAAAGGGGCATTAGCTGTGAAAGTGACGGCAACCATTTTTCTCTCTCGAAATCTCTCAATGACATAGGAATGTATATCAATGACAAATAAAACATTTATTTTGTAAAAAAAAAAAAATAATAATAAAAAAAACAAACAAGAGGAACCTAATCAAACCACGTTAGATAGCCGCTTTAAGTGTGAAGAAATATAAAAGGACGAATTATTGTCATGCAAGACAATAATTATTTAATCACCAAAATTACACATTCATGTACCTGCTTTGGGGTTAAAAAGTGTTTGAAATGATTAAATACTGGTGTTATTGTTGAAATATATAATATAAAGCAATTTTCATTGAATCGAACTTTTGGTGACAAAATGACAGCTAATACCCCTTTGACAATTGCTACATGTACCAGTATGTGTAGATATAGTCCGAGAGGTAGGATACAATGGAAGAAGTTGATATATTACACAGCTCCTGAATTTACACACATACTGCGGGTGTGACCGGTCGACAGGGGATGCTTACTCCTCCTAGGCACCTGATCCCACCTCTGGTGTGTCCAGGGGTCCGTGTTTGCCCAACTATGTATTTTGTATTGCTTGTAGGAGTTATGAGATTGATCACTGTTCGTTATCTTCACCTTTCATACTTCTGTGACTTGCAAATTGTAACTGGTTGTAATTGCAGTAGTAATTAACGTAGACAGTTACAGAGGTTTCCCGAACATCCCACATTTACAAAGTGGTTCGAATTTGTTTGATTAAGTTCTATTGAATAGTTCACTTTAATCAAGAACAGTAGAACTTTCACTTTATTTCCTGGAGTTATAAGAGAGCTTTGTACCTTAAAGCATTACCCAAACAAAATCAACTAAACGTGTATGCACTTACTGGTCAGTGATTTTGATCATATCAAACCAAACCGTTAGGTGTCTCAATAAATATCTACAGTATTTTTATTAAACCTATTCATTGAAAAATAAACGTTTAAGCATTATCCAATTAAAATTAGGGGGATGTGCATGCGCGTTGATATAAATGATTTTGACAAAACCAATCAATTAAGTGTCTTAATATGTACTTATATAATGACATTCAGTCCATTTTATAAAGACATAATTCAGATATTGACGTTTAAATATCATCCAATCAGAATTTAGCGTACATGCTGTATGATAAGTGATTTTGATCTCACCTATCGGTAGAGAGTCATTAAATATATATCCGAAACCTCAATGTCAACATATTTCATTAAACATGTTATGGACAGATCCTTGATTTTAGACGTTAAAAGATACGATGAACGTGAAGTTTTGCGCACGCGAAATTGATTGGGCATTTTTACATCATTTTTTTAGGCATTCATAACATAAGAAAACAGTATAAGTTTCATTTGGTTGTAATCTTCTATAAGAAAATGTATGACCATTTTACTACCATATAATTTAACGAAAATCAATGCACATGCATTCACGCGCACGTGAGTACGACTATACTCATGTTTGGAGCAGAAAATAATTGAAATTGTGATATGACATCTTGTTATATAACTATTGCTTCTATTGTCCCCTAGTAATGCAGCAATAATATAGAGTTCACGGCCTCTGTGACCGGTCATCATGGTATGCTTTCTCCTAGGCACCTGAGCCCTACTTTCTGTTGTGTCCAGGGTTCCCTGTTTACCTACTTTCGGTTTTGTAAAGGATTTTTGAGATTTATCACTGTTTGTTATCATCATTATTTCATCTAAAGCTTTTACCGGAGCTGCATTGATGTGTTGCCTATGATTTGTGGTTTATAATCTCAGGATTCGTACCTACCTGTGGATTTTAATGATTGTCCTACCTGTGGATTGTTGGATTGTTGGATGTACATTGTGTCGCTCGTGTTGAATACGAAGTTAACAGCATCACGGACAACTGAGTCCATTGTCTGTCCATGGGCATCCATAAACAGTACCACAGGAAAAGGAAGATATGTTCCTTCATTGCTACAAAGATAATTTTTGCCCATGCACTATGTTAATGAATTAATGATTTCTTTTCAAAAGAGTGGACTGTTAATATTGGTATGTGCATTACACGTGGCAATGATTATTGATGTCATGACCTCTGTTTGTTTCCCATCCATCCGTTTATCACTCCTTGAAGAATGTACATGTAATAGATAGAGAGACGACTTTGATATTTGTCAAGTGTAGTGACCACAACTCAATTTTAAATAATTATCTAGATATTTAAAACCTTAAATTTTAACTTCTTTTGCACATAAAAAAACCTATAAAATGTATTAATTAATCAGATTTCTATGTTCTTTCTTCTCAATAGTAATGATGTATGCTGCTAGCAAAGTAAGTCGGTGTTACATTAAGGAAAGATAGGACGAGTAAGCATCCCCTGTCGACCATACACAACTTGTTTCTTAGCCCTGTTCACTGCTACTTGTTGACTGCATCAGATTTCACATATGAATTGTTCTGACAATCAGTGGCCTACATCTTAGTGGGTGCAGTTGTTCTTATTGGATTAGAATTCAATCCCACTAAGCCAGTGTTTTACACATGCTTATCTCAATCCCACTAAGCCAGTGTTTTACACATGTTTATCTCAATCCCACTAAGCCAGTGTTTTACACATGTTTATCTCGATCCCACTAAGCCAGTGTTTTACACATGCTTATCTCAATCCCACTAAGCCAGTGTTTTACACATGCTTATCTCAATCCCACTAAGCCAGTGTTTTACACATGCTTATCTCAATCCCACTAAGCCAGTGTTTTACACATGCTTATCTCAACTTTAGAAATGATATTGATTCCAGTGGATTTATCTGTGTATTATTCGTCTTCTGTTGGTTTTGTCCTCGATTTATCTGTGTATTATTCGTCTTCAGTTGATTTTGTCCTCGATTTATCTGTGTATTATTCGTCTTCAGTTGGTTTTGTCCTCGATTTTTCTGTGTATTATTCGTCTTCTGTTGGTTTTGTCCTCGATTTTTCTGTGCATTATTCGTCTTCAGTTGGTTTTGTCCTCGATTAATCTGTGTATTATTCGTCTTCAGTTGGTTTTGTCCTCGATTTATCTGTGTATTATTCGTCTTCAGTTGGTTTTGTCCTCGATTTACCTGTGTATTATTCGTCTTCTGTTGGTTTTGTCCTCGATTTATCTGTGTATTATTCGTCTTCAGTTGGTTTTGTCCTCGATTTTTCTGTGTATTATTCGTCTTCTGTTGGTTTTGTCCTCGATTTATCTGTGTATTATTCGTCTTCAGTTGGTTTTGTCCTCGATTAATCTGTGTATTATTCGTCTTCAGTTGGTTTTGTCCTCGATTTATCTGTGTATTATTCGTCTTCAGTTGGTTTTGTCCTCGATTTTTCTGTGCATTATTCGTCTTCAGTTGGTTTTGTCCTCGATTCATCTGTGTATTATTCGTCTTCAGTTGGTTTTGTCCTCGATTTATCTGTGTATTATTCGTCTTCAGTTGGTTTTGTCCTCGAATTAAGGTGCAAAGATGTATCAGAAATAGACTTTTAGTATTCTCTTTTATCATTCGAAAAGGTACTAGTATTTTCCACTTGGAACTCTTTGAAAACTCCGTTTGAATCCATTTCCAATTCTTCATCAGATATAAATCACTTATTGTAAAAGGTCCTAAATACAGAGAACCTCGGTTTTTCAATTGGCGACAGACCTTCACCTCTATTATGAATTCTGTCAAAGATGGGCTAAATATGAAAATGAAAAACTTGATACATTGTCAGAATGGATTAAAAGTATAAGAGGAATATTAAAACCAGACACATCAACACAAAAGTACGTACCATCTATCTCTCTGTGTTTAGTATACCAGAAGTGATAAAAGAAGAAAAGGAATACGTTTTCGTTCCAGCAGACAAAGCTTGTAACAACATTGTCTTTGTTTGTAAGGCTCATCATTACAACTGTATTTTAAACGAACTTGGCATTAATTCCACTTTTGGTAATTGTATATATACTCCAACTGCCCTTTCAAAAGGTGAATTTCTTCAAATCCATGCTTCAATTTTAGACACATTAATTTTAACATCCCAGTCAATAGGTCGGATGAATATGAGTTACCGTACTTATACTGGATTCCTAAACTTCTTAAAAACCCTTACAAAGATACAGTGCTGGATATAGTAAATATTCTATCAAGCCTCTATCTTTGCTCCTCATGAAAATATGAACAGCTGTGAAGGAGAAACTTCAAACGTACTGTGTGACTACATATGCCAGAAGTGGTGTAAATCAAATGTGGATTCTAAAAAATTCTAACGAACTTTTAGTAAATTTAAAATCGCGAAACTTTTCTCAAATTAATAATATCAAAACGTATTATGACTTTTCAACACTTTACACGACCATTCCTCACAAAAATTATAGACTAGACTTTTTCACATCACAGACAGTTGCTTCTTCAGCAAAAATGAAAAACGGAAATATTCATAAAAGACACCACAGAGTAGTCCACTTCTGTTTCATACTTAGATATTTTATTGGAAGTAGACATTAATGGCAAACTGACAACTCAACTGTATGACAAACGGGACATTTCAGCTTCTCCATCGTCAACTTCCCATATTTATGTAGAAATATTCCATTATCATCTGAATAGAAACTATATGTAATTTTGCGCTTTATAAATGAATAAAATTGTAATAAATAATAATACGGTGTTTATATCTCTCAACTGATTCGATACGCAATAGCTTGTTATGCGTGTGGTCAGTTTCTAAATCGAGGTAAGCTACTGACAAACAAGTTGATGTTACAATGATTTCAACAGTCTCGATTAAAGTCAGCATTTCGCAAATTGCCTTTTAGTTTGCCAATACAACCTATCATTGGGTCAAATGCTGTCTAACTTGTTTCATACCAATTGTCAGGCCGTTCTTGACACACTGGTTTTAACTACGGATAATTCCGTTTACCTGATCGGGATATGGGGTGTGTGACCGGTCGACAGGGGATTCTTACTCCTCCTAGGCACCTGATCCCACCTCTGGTGTGTCCAGGGGTCCGTGTTTGCCCAACTTTTTATTTTGTATTGCTTATAGGAGTTATGAGATTGATCACTGTTCGTTATCTTCACCTTTCATAAATGATTTACTTAAACACCGCACTCTTTCCACGCACAAGTACTCTGAAGTTGAAATAAAAAAAATATGCTGGAGTTCCGCATTGACAATATCTTCGTAGTCTTTGGTGATCAGGTCTTCCAAAAGTCTGTTGAAATTTCCAAGGGCACAAATTGTGCTCCTTTGTTAGCTGACCTGTTTTATATTCTTATGAAGCAGAATTTAATCAAATATTTCTACGTGAGGAGAGAAAATCTTTTGCTGTGGCTTTTAATTCGATATTTAGATATATCGATGATGTATTATCTATTAAGAATAATAATTTTTATTCATATGTCGATTCGATATATCCCTGTGACCTCGAAATAAAAGACAAACAGAGTCGTCCACTTCTGCTTCATACTTAGATATTTTATTGAAAATACATGTAGATATTAAGGGCAAGGGTTTTTATTTGCGAAATGCTGACTTTAAACGAGACTGTTGGAACCCTTGCACCATCAACTTATTAGCCTGCTTCGATTC
Source organism: Ostrea edulis (assembly GCF_947568905.1). NCBI lineage: Eukaryota > Metazoa > Mollusca > Bivalvia > Ostreida > Ostreidae > Ostrea > Ostrea edulis. The sequence goes on from NC_079165.1 coordinate 3,120,382, forward strand.
AAAAACTGACCATAAGCAGAACAAGCCCTTGCGTATCGAATCATTAGAGAGGTATAAATACAATATACAGGTGATAATGGAATATTGCTACATAAATATGGGAAGTTGACGATGGAGAAGCTGAAATCATCCCGTTTGTCATAAAGTTGAGTTATTAGTTTGCCTTTGACAAGGTGAGGCAGTCACCTTATACATAATCGTCATCACTACAGTATTAGATGTTTAGTCAACACCTGGATCCATAGTTCTCACCGACAGAACGCAAGCAGTTATAGTGAACGGGAAAACATCTACTCATGTTATTGTAGAGTTTGGAGTGCCACAGGGTCGGGTCTTGGGCCCTGTCTCTTCCTCCTCTACATAAATGACTTGCCGGAAGGACTCAAGGCAGCTGTAAGATTATTTGTGGACGACACTATAGTTTATTGTACAGTTACTTCAGATGCAGCTGTAAGATTATTTGTGGACGACACTATAGTTTATTGTACAGTTACTTCAGATGCTGCTGTAAGATTATTTGTGGACGACACTATAGTTTATTGTACAGTTACTTCAGATGCTGCTGTAAGATTATTTGTGGACGACACTATAGTTTATTGTACAGTTACTTCAGATGCAGCTGTAAGATTATTTGTGGACGACACTATAGTTTATTGTACAGTTACTTCAGATGCAGACGTCGGTGCACGGAAAGTGTAAAGTACCTAGGCTACCTTATAACATCTGACGGAAAGTGTAAAGTACCTAGGCTACCTTATAACATCTGACGGAAGGTGTAAAGTACCTAGGCTACCTTATAACATCTGACGGAAAGTGTAAAGTACCTAGGCTACCTTATAACATCTGACTTGAAGTGGAGCGAGCATATAAATGCAATCTGGTAAAGTGCAAGGTGAAGATAACGAACAGTGATCAATCTCATAACTCCTACAACCAATACAAAATACATAGTTGGGCAAACACGGACCCCTGGACACACCAGAGGTGGGATCAGGTGCCTAGGAGGAGCTAATACAACCTTAGGTTTCCTACGTCGTAACCTCAATATCTGTCAAAGAGAATGCTTATAAATCAATAGAAAGACACCTGGTGAGTATGATTTATCAGTTTGGGATCCATATCATTATAAAGACATCCACAGACTTCAGATGGTGCAAAGAAGAGCAGCCCGCTATGTCAGCAACAGATACGGGAACAGATGTAGTGTGGATAGTATGATAGAACATCTCGACTGGACACCACTAAAATATCATCGTAGATACGCCATACTCCCCACACTACAATGGAATTGTTATTGACAAGAACGATAGATTTATACCATTCTCACCATCTTGCCTTCAATCTTCCATGAAGCAATACTTGCTTTCACAATGACATGTTTTTACGGGGTCCAAATTTCACTTCGAGAGATCGAGAGTATAGTTAATAGAGTAAATCAAAGTACTTAAAGTACTCGTGGGAGTTGAACATTGTGGAAATTCAGTTAGAAAAGATAGTACTGGAAGGGTAGGGGGGTAAATGACTGAATATTATCATGATTTTAGATACAAATCAACTGTTGTTGTTTCAAAGCGTTACAACAGCAAACATGGATAATGGAAGGCCCATGGGCCACAACGCTCCTCGAGTAACTGTAGTCGTGTTGTTTTCTAGAATTTCACCCCTTTATATTCTCATGAAAAATGTGACCACATATTATGGCCCAAACATTCAAATCAATATGGTTATCAATGCCTTGCAGTTATGAAGAAGTTTTTCCCCTGTATATATACATTCAAGTTTAATCCTAGTTATAGCTAATTCTAAGGATTCATTACTTGAAAAGGTAGTCCAATATGCTAAACTATCACCTGAGTATACTACAGTCCTGTAGAGCATCAATGGAATGGTAAATAATTGTATGATAACTCAAAATAAATAAAATGCAAAAAAATTAAAAATTGTCGGGCATCGGAAATGCACAAGCCGAGTTGCGCAAGGAATGGGCATAGAGGGAACCGGCAGAAAAGTTTTCAAGAATTATCAAGCAGGGAGCAAAATTTTGCGTACATAAATTTCAGCCGACTTAAATCCTTTGTGACCTTGACCTTTAACCCTTGACCAAAATCAATAGGCTTCTTTGTCTCATCAATTAGGATGATCAAGGACCTAACCCTAATTGCCCTCTAAATTAAATAATTAAGTCCCGTGGGTAGACTAATTAAGGTGTGGGCACGGCACAGGTGTTAGATCCTCCCAAAATCACCAAGGTTTAACGTGCCTCCACCCCCGGGACGCAAAGGCACTTCATCAGATCATAAGCCGAGTTCGACTTCATCGCAACTCCGCTAAAAATGAAACACTAGTCAAATAATGTTATTTATTGCCAAGGTATTTGGGATATTATACTGTGGCTCAAACAGGGGGTGAATGAACCTGACAGTATGGAAAACATATAGTGGAATCAGACTTGTGATGCTGGAAATATATAGTGATTAATAAACTATACATGTACAAGATCCATAACTATTTTTTTTCTTCAGTTTGTGAGGGAGAATCCTCATGTCTCTTTCATCTGTAGACAAATAAACAATGTGTTTTGACCAGAGCAATTTCCAATCCTTTTTGCAGCATAAATTCAACATTGTGGCAACTGGGTTAAACTTTGATAGTGAAGTAATACATGGCAGCACCTTATCCCATGCTCTTAAAATTTCTGTTTGACACACACTCATGACATCCACTCAAACATTACAGAGTGCAGCAAAATCCCATTGTAATAGGGGATTCAAAATGAATAACTGGTACAAAATATGTTACATACTATTCAAAAAGGATAATGAATTTGACATATTGATGTCTTGGAAAAGGAAATTCTGACATCGGGGCTCTAAGCGTTTTCAAACATTGTCATTTGATAAAAGTGTTCTACAATTTTAAAAATAGAGATTAATATGTCTTTACATACATAGGTGAGAAAGTTTCCATTATTCCTAGCCGAGACATATCATGTATGCGCAAAAAATTCATAAACAAATATCACACTACTCATGTAGAAAATGTGGACCTTACCGTCATCAAGCGCAGCGAAACACGCCATTTCGAGATTATAGTCGACGAAAGCTCGGTAACAGTAATGAATAAGGTACACTCATTTTGTATCTATTTTGTGACTTCCTTTATTAAAAGGAACAGTTCTCTAATGTGTAACGTGCAATTACTACGTAATTCAATAACTTGAAGCATGAAGCAGTTTCACTTTGCCACCGGATATAAGAAATTTTATTTCGTATTCCGATCCCAATCGAAAGTTGTTGACTGGGAATGACGTGTTTTAATTCAATCTACATGTAACATCAAGCATTTTTTATATCACATTAAAAAAAAACCAAATATATACACATACACAATGTTGTAGAGTTATTTCTTGTAAATTTTCTGAGGTTTCGCACCATATTCGATATTTCGCGCCACGGTGTCAATAGGGCTTGTGTGCAGTTGTCGTTCGTTTCCCTATCAATGTTTATAGGTGACGCTGCGCTACAAACGACAATTTTCAACCTTATCTTTTATTTTTCTATGTCTATCAGTATCAATTTGATCGAAATCTTGTATTCAAATTAATTTGAATACAATATCATTGCATTTATTTACATGTCAATTATCAAAATTAGATTAATTCAGAAAAGTTACATGGATTATTTAATGGCGGATGTTTATAAAAGTTTATGTTGATTTACCTAGGAGTAAATCAGCTGACACAGAACCCCCGCTGACGACCACTATACAAATCAATACAAATTACTGCGCAGAAAAGTGCGTGATGACCCAGGGAGATTGAACATAGTTCAACTCCCAAAAATCGGGAGCGTGATTTCACTTCGAGAGATCGAAATTCGAGTCATCAAGAGTCACCCGTATAACGGCAAAAACATTGTCACAATGTTGTCCCAGTTTGGCATTTTTAGGCTATTTGACTAGGCAAAAATGGCTAAAACAGCTTACCTGCTTATCAGAGCAATCCTTTTCTCAGATGACAATTTCGCATCAATTTATAGTAGGATTTAAAGAGTCGATTATCTGTGTCATCAACATCTTTTTATTACCTTGAATATTTCATGATTTTGTTTACACCATTTAAAATAAATATGCTATTTCATACATAAGAAGGACACACATTGTGTTTAGAGGTCATCCGTTTCATTGTGCGACAGATTCCGTTGTAATTTCCGCCACACAAGGTTGTATATTTCGTTAAGCATTTTATTCATTTTAATAAAATATAAATCAGTTAAAATCTTCATTTTCTTTATGATTGATTTATTGTTTATTGTTTCCGCCGCTTTGATATTATTTCAGCCATTTTACGGCGGTATTGTGACTTTCCAAACTTAATTATGATGTATCTTACGATTGATTTATTATTATTTGGCGATGATGGAAATTACGTCAATTTGGGCGGTGAAAAAATATTCTTTATCTGCATTGGTATATGTATTGAAGATTTGACTTCTTTGTGGTAGTCACAAGTAACCTTACAATACTTGTGATTTCCATTAGTACCGGTAGAACTCTTCAAATTAAAGGCGCGTAAAGTCGTGCTACCGGGACGATGTAAACAATATGGAGGGTAAATTATAATCAACTGCAAACCACAACACTGATCAAATTTCTAAAGTTAAAAGAAATTATTCTAACAACAAAAAAGACAAAGTTGTTAACTATGTGAGAGAGCGCAGGTAATGAATTTGCTAAATCGATATAAAGCATCATTCAGCCGCACGAAGAACTGTAAAGGAAAAAACCTATGGACATCCAACATAGAGAACTTTTCTTGCAAATAATGGGATATATATGCCTTTAACGTTATTCTGTCATACTATGAAGATATTTTATCATACAATTAGCACAGGTTCATATAGCATGGACTTTGTAAGCATACATGTAGTACCCCCTCCTTTTCCAATATTTTAAAATCAAATTATCCATCTGTTAAACTGCAGGTTTTTTTTTTTATTATTATTTTGAGACGTTTATAACACTAATTAAACAAAAATGTTATGTTTCCGTACTTAATTTATCTAAGTTATTTTACAAATTGCAAAAGTCGATGGAATTCAGATAGAAAACATCAATTTTTTGGAATTTTTAAAATATGTGTGATGGTGTTAAAAAACAAATTAGTTTTATATATTAGTGTTAGATGTTTTTTAAAAGATATTTGAATAATGGATATTTTACCACACCATGGTTTTTTTTTAAATATGATATATTAAGGGTGATCGACACTTTGCTTATGTCCCGGTGTTGTAGCATAGAATCCCCCCCCCCCCTCATAGACTTTCCCCCCAGAAAAACGGGCCCGGGATAGACATTCCCCCCGGAAAGATGGGCCTGGCATAGAATTTCCCCCTGGGAAGAATTAACCCGGGCCCAATCCCCCTAGGAAAATCCGCCCCAGTATAGAATTTCCCTCTAAATGACAGTAACCCCCCCCCCTTCTTACATTTTAGCTATGTATCCGTTTCCAGAATTCTATTACTAGAATCCTCTTGCTTACTAGTATTTAAACCCAGGAATTCTTCTCTTTTTTTTTAATTTGAGCAGGGTCTTGTGTATTACAATCATCATCTTATGTTGTTGTTTTTTTTAAAGGAAATTATTCAAATCGTGTAATGGTATATCAAAATTCATTCATATACCTCATATCTTTGCTGTTATCTACCAGTATCTAACATTTGAAATAGTGAAGTTGGGAAGAAGTTAATGTCTTCTTAATTTAAAATTTCGAGTCTATGCTACAACACCGGTAATATCGCACTTGCTCGCAAGACTTATTCATTGACGCGAGAAATTCATCAAAGCGTGATAACTCTGACGGACTAGTAATAAGAGGTAATTTTTTTTTACGGATAATATTTTTATTTAAGTAATTTTCACTTCACTTATACATCACTGTTGCATACATACGAGAAATAGGTTACGAGGGTATTTTCACGCAATTTAACATATTTATTTTGAAATACGAACTCATCTTATTATTTTATGTAAGTATATGTATGATGTATTAATATTTTTCAGGGGAGAGAGAGAGAAAGAGAGAGGGGAAGGAAAAAGTTAGATGTACATAAATATTGTTGTCTTGGTAACAGATTTTGATAACTACAATAGATCTAGATATAATATATCTATTAATCAAACCACAAAACAAAAAGAAAACAGAAAAAACCTATTTGATGAAAAAGTACATTTAGACCTACATATATATCGGGCCCGTAGGAAGCAATTTCACTGGGGGAGGGGGGGGGGGGACCACACCAAAGTAATTTACGACAAAAAAGTTATATCGACAAAACCATTAGTAAAAAGATAACTGCATAAATATGTGCAAGCATTGAGGTGTACGTCATGTACATAAATCTAATTATGTACATAGAATCTAATTAGTTTCCCAGAAAACCCCTCAACTTTAATTTTAAGTTTTGTTTGTTGTTGTTGTTTTTTGGAGGGGGGTGTTAAGGATTTATTTTTTTATCTTTTTTTTTTTTGTGGTTTATATCTTTATCATTTTGTTATCAATCATTTCTGAGTCATAAGGTATTTAGTACTCGGTAAACTTTCCAAAAATCGCCAGTCTGTGTTCACTTTCACTTACGAACTCCTCAACTATTTTTTCTGGATTCAGTTCATCAGTCTCATTTTTATGAACATGCAATAAAAGCAAATTGTAAATTCGTATTTGGCTCATTGTTGATCTCAGTGATGTTTTCAATCTTTTCAAGGCGCTGAATGAGCGCTCACTGGTAGCGTTAGTTGCAGGAAGTACCAAAATTAGTTTTGAGGATCTCGGCAAACAGACTTTTTTCATTTTAATGTCTGAAAAATTCAACCACACTTGGTATATCTGGCGTAAAGTCTTTTGGCAAAACAGTCTTTAACATTATAAACTGGCAGTGAAGATCCTTTGGCTTCAAATTTGTATCATATAGGGTCGTGACAAAATTGAATTCTTCTTCAAACGTTTGACCTGTGTAAGCCTTAATTACGAGGTTTCCAAGATTAACATAAGCTTTGTAACCTGGTTGGTCAAATCTAGATTTTATGCCAGCTAAAAGCAGATCTAATGCCTCGTAGAAATCTTTCCTATACATATCTGCACACAATGAAAAAGTATGTGCTGCTGTCCCATCATCAAGTTTACGAGGAATTTTGCGTTTTCTAGGAAGAACAGGATCATCGATGTTCATCTGTTTTGCTTTTTCAACAACTTCCTCGTAAAGCTGAGTGAAGACTTTCTCATCTCAGAGACTTTGCAAATCACTCATTGTCGTTTATGCCATTTTTTGACCATCACTCGCCGAGAGATATGGAGCCTGCAGAGCCCTTGCCAAATTATCACTATAACGTAAAAGTTTTTCACTCAGTAAACACCCAAAGAAGAAATCAAACCTGCACATATCAGCAGCCACTCCCCTAATTCTGTTTCTCATTTCTACCTCACGTACGTATTGGGGGCTTTCATCCCAAACATTTCTTAGAATTTCATAGTTTGACAAAATGCTAAAAAATGTGTCGGCTTTTATTGTCCATCTTGTGGGACACAAAACCCTTATTCCCGCTGACGTTTTCTCTAGATTTTGGGCATTTTTTAATGTATTGAAAATCATCTCCTTTATTGGAGATTCCTTAATCAACTTTGTTATATACTTTGCAATGTCCAGGGTGTCTCTAAGCAACTTACATCCCTTAATAGAATCACTGCAAGCTAGGTTAAGAGCATGACCATAACAGTGTATGTAAAGGGCTCTGGGTTCAAGTGCATGAATTTGTGTTGCAACACCTGTCTTTGAACCAGCCATAGAAGCAGCCATGTCATAACACTGGCCTAGTACTTTGTTGATAGGCAGATCGAACCTCTAAAGGGCATCTTTAATCTTTAATTGAATTAGCTCCAATGTCAGAAAGACAGTACATCCCTAATAAATCTTCATGAGCGGTAAAATTTTGATCAACCCATCGAATGCATAAAACAAGTTGCTCTTTGTTGGAAATATCTCGTGTTTCGTCTGCCATTATTGAAAAGAATTCAGACGATTTGATGAAGCAACAATTTGTCGCAAAACCTGCAACCCCATCACCTGCAAAATTTTATTTTGCATATCTGGAGCAACATACTTATTTGTCTTGCGTTGTAGGCATTCCTGAAACTAGGGATCGCGTTTAGCCTCTAGCATGAGAAGTTGATTAAAGTTCGAGTTTTTCTCGTCTTTGTCACTCCGAAGAGCAATTCCTTGTAGAGCAAGAAACTTCAAAATGTTTGTGATTTTAAGCAAATTCTCTCTGTTAGACTTCTTCTCGACTTCGTACGTCTTTGAAAGACACTCTCCAACATCTTTAACCTCCTCCTTTATCGTAAACTCCCTTTCCATTGCCTCTTTATGGCAATCACTTTTCTCGTGTGCGGCGAATTTTGTGGTTGCTTTTTTCCAGTTTTTAAAACCACTTGATATGAAAGCTTTTTCTTTCTTGTGACAACTGGGAATCTTCTTCTGAAATGATTTTATGCAAGGAAAACAGAATACAACATCTTTGATTTCTACATAATGTAACCAAGACCACCGATCAAACCAGGAGGCATTGAAAGATCTCATCTTTTTACCAAACTTTTTTGCTGGAAAGAAAATATTTCGTGGCTGATTTGGGGTACTACCGATCTCTGGTGTATGCCATTTTTCCTGTACAACCTGGGCTTTTTGAACTGGTATTTCTGAGATATCATCTTCTTCTTCTGAAGAAGAAGAATCAATAAAGGAAGCAACCTTAACATGTTTGTCTGTTTCTTTGTTTGCAGTTTCTCCCAATTTACCTGTTTCAATAGACTCCTCATTTGTGTTAGACTCCAAGAGTGGGGAAGGACTATCTTGTGATTGTTTTGGTTCAAATGAGCGATGAGGTTCAGAATCCTCAAAGGATAACCTCGAACACTTTGAAAGAAGTTCCTCATGCTTGTGAATACAGGCAACAAAATGATTAGGTGTCCAACCATCTATTTTTGTAGCAATTGTTTGAGTCCACATGATGTGGATAGCATCCTGATATTCTTTAGCATCAGCACGGTCAGGAGGAACAATAAGCTGATTATGATCTTGTCTGTTTACACCAGGGTTTTGTATCTCGGGGAAAATCGACATGATTGGTTTCTGTAAAACGTTAGAAGCTACGAACATATGTAAAAGGCTTGAATAGTAACCGTTCTGGGTTGTTTTTATTGTTTCCTTCTGTAACGAAGCAATCAAATCACCAGTAATTAAACACTCTTCTGACAGGGAACTTTCAAAGACATATTGAAGTGAACTTTTGTTTGTGGACATGGTCACAAAAGTGTTTTCATTCGTGTAGCGCTTCAGGTTTGAAACAAGTTCAAACACAATTCGTACCCTCATTTCCTTAAAATTGTCCTCATGTCCAAACACAAAAAGAGAGAGAGTTCTGAATAAACAATTCCCATCACCATATATCTGAATCGGGATAAGCTCAGAAGGAGCATCATTTGGATAAAGCTCTTTTCGAATATTCGAAGTTGGGATATTAGGTATGCTTGTTGGAAGAGGATATTTCTTAAAAATTTGCCCTTTGAGTCTAACAAGAAAACTTAGTGCTCCCCATCCCTTTTTTCCTGCATTCCTTACTTCTTCGTGCACTTTTTCGAAAAATGCCTTTCTTTCGTCCGTCTGGGCATACATTGTGAAATATAATCAAAGTTAAAACTGTGCGGAAGGTTGATCTTACACTGATACGATAGTGTCTACTCTTGGACCAAGAATGAAACTGGTCTTGACAGCCTGAGACTTTATAAGCTTTGAAAAAGTTGTTACACGTCATGACCTACGTCACATTGGGGGTGTTACGTCACTGATAAATAGTACTTCACACATTGTCGGGATTACCTTTACCATTAAAAACTGTGATGATAAAAAAGTCAACAATTCATCATATTAGCTTTACGAAAAGATTTTAAATATACGCAAACGTTGAACTGGTATTAGGGCAGTTGGGCATAGACATTTTTGTATCAAGACGAAGTTTCTATGAACAAGCTATCTAATGAATTATTAGACCTTGAAAGTTAGTCAAGGTCACACATATTAGATACCTTTTGATCAGTCGTCCCTTGCGAGATTTTTTCACTCGTATGAGTCGTCAACAAATACCGGTAAAGGACTTTAAACGACACTAGTGCCGGGCACTTGGCAAAGGAACAGTCACTACATATCATAGGTTTGACGCCAGATGCGGAGCTGGGAACAAGAACCGAACCATTACCTCATGATTACGACCTTTTGGATGATGCCCCAAGAAATGTTAAGGCATTAAGTGCTTTTCGTGATATTTTTTTTAATTTAAGCTAAAGGACAGTCACACTGACTGACTCTGAGTCTCATTGAATTACATGAACTCTCTACTTAAAAATAATTATTCATTACACTATATGTGAATTTTACTTAACTATATGAATTTTTTTTTTTTGAAAAATATTGGGGGGCACCCCCCCCCCGTGCCCCCCCCCCCCCCCCCCCCCCCCCCCCCCCCCCCCCCCCCGGTTCCTACAGCCATGTATATACATGTACTAACATAAGTTTTCACCTATTATCTGCCAGTGAGTTTCGCATTCATCATATCTACAGTTTCTTAGCAGCAAGTACTCAAAATCATCCGTAGTCAAAATCCGTGTGTAAAGAACGGTCCAACAATCGGTATGAAACACGTCAGACAGCATTTGACCCAATGACAGGTTGTATTGACGAACTATATCATTTTAACGACCTTAGAATTTGCGAAATGCTGACTTCAATCGAGACTGTTGAAATCCTTGTAACATCAACTTGTTTGTCAGAAGCCTACCTCGATTTAAAAATATATCATATTACAGAACAAGCTATTGCGTATCGAATCAGTTGAGAGATATAAACTCCATATGCAGGTGATAATGGAATATTGCTACATAAATATGAGAAGTGAAGTTTAGGAATCCAGTGTCGGTACGGTTGATTGATTGATTATGTATTGTTTAACGTCCCGCTCAAGAATATTTCACTCATATGGAGATGTCACCCTTACCGGTGAAGGGCTGCCAAATTTAGGCCTATGCTCGGCGCTCACGGCCTTTGAGCAGGAAGGGATTTTTATCGTGCCACACCTGCTGTGACAGAAACATTGCATTGAAAATAATTATAACAGGGTGTTTGTTGAATATGTAGGCCGTGAGCTGGATATGTGATAACAACCCAACCCCCCTGGCGAATTTTCTACACTATGTTTTTTTTAAAAGTCTCTCAATATATACAATGGCGAACTATCCATGTGACAAACAAACGTCACCGTATATCTCTGTATTAAGTTCAAACCTGCAAAGTGATTAAATAATTTACAACTTGCAGCTTATACCATAATCATAAAAATAAGACTGATATTTAAAACCACATCATCGTGAGATAAATAATGAAATTACCTGATCTATTTACACTTTATAGTTAATATAAGTATATATCTCTCATTATACTTTTACTCAGAATGGAACTGCACATAAAAATAATCTTAATGCAACATTTATAGCATTTGCCATTTTAGATAGACAATGTATATTAGAAATATATTAGAATAGACTTAACAACGTACTAATTGAGAGGAAAAGTCGGCCTAAAGTAGGACTATCAGTCAAACTTATGACGTAGATGAACTGGTCACTTAAGAACTCAAACAATGACTGAACTAACACAAAGAACTCTTGGAGGAAAAGAAATCCCCAAACCAATAAAAACGCAAAACTAAAATACCAATGATATTAAAAAACTTTTTGATGGCCTATACAAAAAATATGGAGTTTCCTCCTTTCAGTCTTCAAACGCATGCGCATAGACAGTAAACAGTGCAGCATGTCGTCCATTGAGAGAAAGTGTAGTTGATAGATCTAGAATATTGACAGATTCTGTGAGAAAAGAGGTGAAAATAGAATGAGATAAAACTCATACGTGAAATAAAATTTACCTTGGGATCAGTATGACCGTTGGAAAACAAAGAGCTCGGAGAAACCCATGTAACTCAGTGGCGGATCTAGGATTTCCGAAGGGGGTGTGAAAGTCAAAGATTAGCCACAGTAATCGGCCATTCTGGTGCAAAATTTGGATTTTCATTCACAATCTGTGGCGTAAAAAGGGAGGGGGGATCCTGCCCCCCCCCCCTCCCCCCCCCTAAATCTGCCATTGAGACTAGCTGTGAAGACACTACTTTTAAAAGTAAGTGCTATTTTTATCTGAACACGACATGTGTTAGTTGTAAAAACATCGGTCAATGGGAACATGGAAGGATTTCTGTTGAAATAATGATTTATTTATAATTACTTATTTTAAGGAGCAGGGAATACTCTTATACTTGAAAGGTGAATGTGGACCCCCTTGAAGGGAATTTAAATAATTTCCTACACAACACCTTTGCTGTCATTCAAAACCACGTGATGTAAATAAGCATTCAAAAGTCCGAGTCAGAATGAAGAAACCTTTGAATTCCGAACGATCTTCAAAGCGCAGTTGAGGGTAAATTGATGCATCCCAATTGTTCAAAATTGTTAGTATCGATATGAATTTTATCATTTTATCAATACATGTTTTAAAAAACACTTTATTAAAATGTGGAAAATGAGCTGTAGTGTCTCTTTAACTAAATGAGAGATGTTTGGTATGGAATGCTTTTGTAATTCATCTGACGGCTTCCAGTGAACCTACTATTTTTTCCTCGAAAATCAGAGATTTTTTGCTCTCTCTCTCTCTCTCTCTCTCTCTCTCTCTCTCTCTCTAATGAGAGAGTAAGATTATATTAGCTTAATTAAAACTCGTGATATAATTAAAACACGCACATTTTTGTGGTGAAACAGAAATAAACGTATTGCTGTCATCATTGGAAGAACCTCACTACAATCGTCATTGTTTTTGTTTCAGCTTGAATGTAAACAGGTTTGTGGTCTACAGTACGCGACCGACAATAAAAAATATCTGTTTGCAATTTAATTGTACCTAATTTCAAACATAAAGTTAGTGATTGCAAGGCACCACGTGGTTTCTTCATATAGTATCTAAAAAGAGACTATTTTCGTTTCCGATTCCGGCATACGTCAGGCGCTCAAGCATCAGTAATAATGACAGGCGATGGAAACAAAGACTTGTCAGTTATAACCAGACACAGGGTGAAGTAAAGATATGTTTAGAAATATACCAATAAAATACAATAGAAATGAAAAATCCCTTATATTTTAATAATCTTTTTAAATAATAGTCATTCGTCCCTAAGTCGATATATCATATTGCCAAACGTACTAAGTGTGGAGGGTAGCTTAGTTTTACTGTCTGTTCTTTGTCTCCCCACTTTTTCTGTGGATGATTTTTTATATGAAAAAATCTAGTTTTCCGGCGAGACAATCCTTCACGTTTTCGAACACGAGCAATGTTAGAAAGGCAAAAAAGTTTATGGAGATCGATACCCTCTCCTCGCGCGGAATATGACGATACCAAACAGTGACGTGACTGTACCACATGTATATAATTCCGATGTTATTTATTATAATTGTTTTGATTGGATAAAAATAAAACTTAATGAGAATTTACATATCAATAAATCCAAATGAGGTATGTATACATACGCGTCTGAAAACAAATAACAATTAGTGCGGGGAAACTATTCAAATTTTTGAAATTGATAATACAGTAATGTATTTTGCTTGGAAGATTGAAAAATCAGTTTGAAGAACTTTCTGGTATTAGAGTTACAAGTAAAGCGGTCAAGTGTCTAGGCATTTTTTTAGGTCACGATAAAGAAGAATGTTACAATAAAAATTGGATGAGAATATATAATGAAATGGAAAAACTGTTTGAATCCTGGAAAAGAAGAAAATTAACACTTTTTGGCAAAGTATGCATAATAAATACACTTTCCATTTCAAAATAAACATATGTATCGTCAATTCTATGTCTTCCTGATAAAAAATTTATGAAAAAAGTACAACGATTAATTTTTAATTTCATTTGGGATAAAAAAGAAAGAATCAAACGAAACACTTTGGTTGGAGATGTAACAAGAGGTGGTCTTTCTATAGTAGATGTAGAATGCAAATTAAAAGCAGCATGGATACCGAGATTATTAAATTCAAAGGGCGTCTTACTTGAAATTTTAAATAATTATTGTAGAAAACTTAACTTTGATATATATGTTAAAATGTTCAACTACTGATGTGGAGAATTTAAACAAAACTAAATTACCACTATTTTATAAAGAAATGGTGTGTTGCTTTAATGAATGTAAAAGCGAACTTAACTTTGATAAAAGATTACCTGATGATATTTAATAACAACCATTATGGAATAACACAAATCTTAAATATAAAGGAAAACCCATTTTCTTCGATAATTGGGCGAGATCTGGTATCTTATATGTTAGTGATTTGTTTGATGATGGAATTTTTAAACCGCTAGAACATTATTCAAATATTAATGACAAATCTAACTGGCTATGTGAATACAAAATTATTATGACAATCACGAGAAAAATTGGAAGACTAAACGATTTGTCAAATTCAAGCTGTGTAAATAAACAAAATGTCACTAATTTTAACTTCCTTCTTGGATTTACCAATATACTGAAAACATCAAGTAATCTTTTTTATAAAAATGTAGTTGAAAAAAAGTTTTGCAAACCCAATTTTCAGACATTACTGTCTAAAGAATTCAGAATATTCGGTGATTCAAATTGGATAAACATTTAAAAGACAAACAGATAGCGGAATTCAGTTATAAGTTATTGAATAACATATTATGTAATAATGCATATATTAGCTAATGGAAAAAAAGATGTAAAGAATGAATGTACACATTGTAAGCAAGTTGAGACTACAAAACATCTGATTTACGAGTGTGATGTTATAAATATATGGAACACTGTTAGCAGTTATCTATCCTTCAAAGTTCAATGGAAACACATTGTTGTTGGATTTTTTCTGGACAAAATGATAAAACCAAATCCTTAAATTTACTTATTACTTATATAGCCTACAGAATATACAAACATAAAATGTTATGTAGATTAGATTCTTTAAGTAAAACGACTTTTAATAAGTATAATCATGTTAAAAAATCATTATGTTTCTATACATCAGTATTGAAGTATATAAATGCAAAAGAGCATACATTTTTTGAACATCTTTGTAAATTAATGTAACTTGACTGCTGTGAATAGACCAGTATATGCTATCCTTAAATATTTATCATTATAACTATACGGTCAACTTAGAACTACATTGTTTATATATTATTCCTTGAGTAATTTCTATATTATTCTACTGTTGATATATCTACATCAACGTTGTATATGATATTTTTATGACTTCGAAAAATATTTGATATTATGTATTTTCATATAAATTATATGTATGCCTTATATGAAATAATATTATAATAAAATACATTCAATCCAATGGGCCCGTGGTACCATTGGTGAGAATTAAGAGGGAGTATCCGAGGATATTGTATCCCAAATAGTATGTATACTTTTTAATAAATGATGAAAATTCAAAAAAAAAAAAAATTGATAATACAGGGAACGAATTGGAATTATAAGAATCAAACATTCGCACTTTATTCAGTTTGTGGGTAAAATGTCCAGACTTTACACATCGATAAATTATTCAAAAAGAATGTTTAATCGTATAATAATCTACATCTGATTTTAAAACATAAACCAATCTTGAAATTCTATCAAGCAAATAGGAAAATGTACTTCTGCCATGCGAACACTTATAGAAGCTGAACAAAAATGGAAGTTGAAAAGTAGACAGGAAGGAGCTGTTGGATGGTTTCCATGGAGACAGCGAGCTCCACCTGCAGGCGCCAAACATCACAGCGATCTACATTTGTAATGGAGTAAAGAACATCCTGGGCCGCGCTCGTATAAAGACTTCCCCAAAGCATAATCCATGCGAGCACTTCTCTGTACTGCATAGCTAAGCATATATCCGTTACTTATAGCAGGGGACATTTTAGGAGGTTGTAAAATATGTGGGTAGGGGTATACATTAATGTCAGGTTATGAGAGGCTAATGAAAATCATAATTCTCGTTTATTGCAATACTTTGTATTTCATATTAGTGTAGTTAATAAATTATGGACCTAAATTGCATCTAATCTACTGTATACTGATACTGGTGCACAATACATGCTCCGAGCAGGTGCCCATTTCTCGTTTTGATTTTCTCTCATTCAGTCTACATCTGCAACACCCAAACCCCAACAAAGAACCGTGCGACAGTATTCAGACACTGTATACAATCAAAAAACTTTGTCTGCCCTTCTTAAAAATCTATCTTTCATCTGGGAATATCCAACTTCCATCTTAGCTAAAAACCTTTTGTAGGACAATATAAGTTCTTCATCAACTGACCACGTGTCTTAGTTTCGTATTTGCACTGAACCATGTGGTGATACCTATATGTTGCATATAATTTTTTTTTCAATAAGCAATCGGCTACACTTGATATGTGTCATGAAATTATTCTGCACATTTTTAAACATGTAATATCACTTCAAAGATGGAGTATCTCCATTTTTTTAAATTAATTGTTTGCTCGAAACTATCCCCTGCTACCTGTTGTTATAATTTCCAATTTATGGGGTTTTCTTGTATTTTGTACATTATATATCAGTCACCGTTGTTTAAATTACAAATATATGTTGTTTTCCCCTTGTTTTCATTTATTTGTCATTATATGTTGTAGCCTGTTACATGCATAAACATTATACTTCAAGAGGCCAAGAATATTTCCAATAATTCGTTGTATTAAAAATTCGTTGTATTAAATTTTCATAAATACGTATGATTTATCAGATGCTATCAAGTTGAATAATGTCTATGGAATTCAAGTTCTGTTCTTTTCTACATTATATACCCATAGAACTGCTATAGGTTTTAGCATGAACATATAACAGTCAACTTTCATGCAACAATTTGATAAAATAAAGAATATTGCATAAAACAACTAAATAACTCTTGTAACATCAGAAAATTCTCCATAGAAAGGTTTTATCCATAGTTTATGAAAACAGAATCAGATAAAATGAATTTATCACTACACATCGAATGACACGAGGTAACTTGACGTACTCTGAAAACTTCCGCAATCTGACTGTTCTGCGCTCTCATTGATTGCGTCAATATTGACCTTTACCCCGGTAGTAGTATTATCTTCACCCTTAGAGTGCGCGGGCTTGTTCTCCCCTTTCTCTCCTAAATCTATCAAACCTCTGTCTTCCATTTTACTGTTTCTTCGTGATTCCACACGGATACCTGGGTCTGAATTAGATGATCTATAACGTGAGAAAGCACGTGGTATGATTTTCAGACGATTCCATGAGGATCTTCGGGACTTCTTAACCCTGCCAGATTTGTTTCCGCGTGACAGCACCATCGGAAGCGCCATCATGTTAGCTAGGCCTCTACCCAAAGCGCCCTCTGTGTTCCGGTTGTCCCGGGTTTTCCATTCTATGCCCAGGTGTTGTAATGTCTTATACACAGCATCCAACTCTCGTTCCCGCGAGCACCGTACTCTTGTTTTCTCGATATCTCGTAAAAACGAATTCACCTGACTATCTTCTTCGTCGTGATTTTTAGAAAGTCCGCGGAAAAATCCGAGAATCAGGACCCCAAACACGGCCCCTCCGTACACCATCACCACGGACACGGTGAACTTCATGGCGCCCTCCGCGTCAGCTGTTCTATTGTACGCCACTTCCGTAATATTTGTTGCATTGTTCATGGCTCCTGTCTGACAAAAGTTCTTTTACTCAATCTTTGGATTATATCACCGTACTCCCAGCGAAACCATTGGACAGTCCAGAGATTGAAACTTTGTCCTTTAAGATTGGGGTTCCATAATTACCCACACCTCTAACGTGACTTCACTCCATAATTGGTATATATTATTCATCAGCTGCCTGTGATTTGGGTTGGAAACTTGATCAAACGACCCACGTCCAAGAGAATTCGTTGATTATTCTCGTTTAATGCTTTTTGTAGACTTTTCTGTCAACAAATCGAGTTTTGTTTTACAATCACCAGTATTCGGCCAGATGATATGAAGCGTTAAATGCCTCTTAATCACATTAAACTCTAATACAGACTTAATACCTTTACTTGTGGCTATTATTTAAAAACATTCACACGGCGTCTTCTTTAATTTGTAATTTAAAAACTTGCATATATAAACGTGTAATTTCTATACAAGAGATTTAAATATACTCTGTGTAAAGCCATGATTTGATTGCAGTGAATATGATCTTTGGAGCATTAACACCGAATATTAAATACGAATAGTTGTCGCAGTTGGCTGTAAATATTGTATACGCAGAAAGAAAAAAAAAACATCATGACTTTTAAAATGACACCATCTATCTTGACTGATTTTCATGGGTTGGACCCCCGTGAACGAAAACTGCACGGAGCACACACACTCTCAGAAAAAGTTCTGGGTCCATGCAAAAATTTTGAAGTTCTTATCACAAGTTCCAGTGCTGCAGTGCACGTTTTCATTTTTATTCTATCTGCCCACCCCCCCCCCCCCCCAAAAGATCTTATGCTTGTGGCATATGTTTAGAAAAATGAATGCAACCTATTTAGTCTTTGACAATCATAATTTAACATTTGCAATTTCTTTGCTAACAATTTTGCATGTGAACAATTTCTCATAGAACATTTTAGCATAATCTTTTACAAATATGCCCTTACTGTCAGATGTTTACAGAGACCAAGCTTTAAAGCAATACCCGTATAAAGGTCAACTGAACGAAGAAAACATGCACACGGTAAATGTGATTTCAGACAACTGAATACGTAATCTATCTTAATCTACAACTGTTACAGCCTAATATTCTGTCTGGATTTACACAGTTAATCAGAGACAGATACAGATATTTCTGACAAAACTCCCTGAAGCTACAGAATTATGACAGGTACAGTTACATTGCACAGATACCGGTACATTGCACAGATACCGGTACATTGCACAGATACCGGTACATTGCACAGATACCGGTATATTGCACAGATACCGGTACATTGCACAGATACCGGTACATTGCACAGATACCGGTATATTGCACAGATACCGGTACATTGCACAGATACCGGTACATTGCACAGATACCGGTACATTGCACAGATACCGGTACATTGCACAGATACCGGTACATTGCACAGATACCTGTACATTGCACAGATACCGGTACATTGCACAGATACCGGTACATTGCACAGATACCGGTATATTGCACAGATACCGGTACATTGCACAGATACCGGTATATTGAACAGATACCGGTACATTGCACAGATACCGGTACATTGCACAGATACCGGTATATTTCAGATACCGGTACATTGCACAGATACCGGTATATTGCACAGATACCGGTACATTGCACAGATACCGGTACATTGCACAGATACCGGTACATTGCACAGATACCGGTACATTGCACAGATACCGGTACATTGCACAGATACCGGTATATTTGGTGACGCTGTACGTAATCCGACATTTTTATCTATTTTGCAGCGTAACAAACGACCCCGTGAAATACCGCCTCCAAAGTCAATCTTCTGAAAGTTAATCAATCACAATATATCAAGCAATCACAATGTATGAAGCAAGTTCGGACAGTTTTTGGTGAATTACATTTAATATGCATCCATGTAGGCATGATGCTTTCACATTTCATAGCGGTGCATGTAGAATACCTGAGCCTACATTCTACGTCCAATTTAATTGATCTGAAAAATGTAGGTAAGTTGCATCTTCTGAAGCAGTCTGATGTTATGCAACTTACAGATTTAAAATTCATGTCAATTTCATAACTCTATGACATGTAGTTACACGAGATTAATTCTGCTACCTATCAAAATATAAAGAAAAACGTTCTTAAAGGATCCAAAGGCAAAAAAGTGTGATAGACAGACAGACAGACAGATAACAGACGATGATAACAACATATCCGACCCCTCTCTTTTAGTAACATACACCTCGACACAGATGTTGTATAATTCGTAAATGTTTACACCACACATGCGCGGATACAGAGGGAGACCAGGTGTTTGGACACCCCCCCCCCCCCCCCCGATATTCGTCAAAAGGTGAGATCCTCGGACCCCCACCTCTGACAAATCTCGGGGGTCCGGACTTGACTTCAGGTTTGTTTCTTATGGGGGTTTTTTTTTTTCGCTCGTCAACTCCATAAAAACTCTTACATAAGAGAATTTAGGACCCTCCATTAATTTTTTTAAATATTATATTTCAGTAAAAGTGATCAAATGATAATAACACGCATAATGACAATGAAATGACTAAATTGTGATACTTTTCCATTAGTATATTCATAGCAAATGTGAAGGGGAAACTTTAAACATATTGTGCCACAACATATGTTAGACGTGGTGTAAATCAAATCGAGATTCTAAAAAGTCCTAAAGAACTTTTAGTAAATTTGAAATCGCAAAAGTTTTCTCAAATCAACACCAAAACGTATGATTTTTCAACACTTTACACAACCATTCCTCACCATAAGTTAAAGACTAGACTTTTTGACATCATATACAATTGCTTCTTAAACAAAAATGAGAAAAGGAAATATTCATATCTAGTGATCAGTCATCCAAAAAAATTACTTTGTTAAACACCACTCTGATTCTACACACAAGACTTTGAAGTTCAAATGAAAAATATGCTGGAGTTCCTCATTGACAATATCTTCGTAGTCTTTGATGATCAGGTATTCCAACAGTCCGTTGGAATTCCAATGGGCACGAATTGTGTTCCTTTGTTATCTGACCTGTTTTTATATTCTTATGAAGCAGAGTTTATTCAAAAGCTTCTACACGAGAAGAAAAATCGCTTGTTGTGGCCTTCAACTCGACATTCAGAAATATCGATAACGTTTTCTCTATTAACAATAATCAATTTCATTCATATACCGATTCGAGATCGGTCGCAGTAGCTCAGTGGTAGAGCGTTCGCTTCGTAACCGGGAGGTCATGAGGTAGTGATTGCTCCTTCGCCAAACGCTTGGCAATTAGAAGTGAGAATCACGGGTCTTTCGGATATGATCTTAAAAATGAAGGTCCCATGTCGCAGCAGGCCTTGGCACGATAAAGAACCCTCACTGCTACGGCCCTGAGCGCCAGGCATAGGTCTAAATTTCTGACGTCTCAATATGAGTGAAAAAGTCTCAACGGGACGCAAAACAATAAATCTATCAATCATATGTCGATTCGATATATCTCTGTGAACTCTAAATAAGACACTAGAGTCCTCCACATCTGCTTCATGCTTAGATATCCTATTGAAAATAAATATCAACGGCAAACTAACAACTCAATTTTATGACAAACGGGATGATTTCAGCTTCTCCATCGTCATCTGCCCATATTTATGTAGTAATATTCAATTTTCACCTTCATATGGTGTTTATATCCCTCTTAACTGGTTCGTACGCAAGAGCTTGTTCTGTGTATGATCAGTTTTTTAATTGAAGCAGGCTACTGACAAACAAGTTGATGTTACAGAGGTTTCAACAGTGTCCTTTAAAGTCAGCATTTCGCAAATTTAATGGTTGTTATAATTATCTAGTTTACCATTACAACCTATCATTGGGTCAAATGCTGTCTGACGTGTTTCATATCCATTGTTGGGCAATTCTTGGCACACTGAAATGACAACGGAATACTCGGTTTACCCAATCAAGATATACATGTAGGGCTCCCGGCGGGTGTGACCGATCGATATGGGATGCTTACTCCTTGGCACCTGATCCCACCTCTGGTGTTTCCAGGGATCCGTGTTTGCCCAACTGTCTATTTTGCATTCCTTATAGGAGTTACGAGATTGATCACTGTTCGATATCTTCACCTTTCTCGTCTAGGTATTTTGATTCAAGTGGATATCTTATACTGGACAGTGGTATTTGCTTCAAAATTTGAGGCTTTGAATAATTCAGATTTGAAGTCTCATGATTTCCGTGCTTGTGTGTTGTTTGCTGTCCCTCTCGAGAAAATTTTAATTATATGGAGACGCCACTGGTGGCGGTGGAAGAGATTCAAATTTTGACCTTTACTTGGTACTCAAGGTCATTGAGTAGTGACATTAATAATCATCGGTAGCTGCATATCTGGCAGATAATATATGTACCGTTTCACCACGGCACGTGAATTTCCAGCGAAAAATAGATGTCGCTTTGTAGCTGCGAGCTACCCGTACTATTTTGGTACTTATACGGTAGATCTGCAATTTGCGATACAACTTTAGTTATTACTTCAAACAGGCTGAACCACAACTTTCAAATAGCTTAAATAAAGCGATGGGAATCGCCTCATTCAATTCTTTCCAAGAGAAGGTTGGATTTCAGATTTCAATAAGAGAGAAATCGCTAACGCAGGGTGATAAGCAATCTACAGTATACTAGGTTAAAAACCTAGAACTCCAGGAGTTTCCAGACTCCGAGCCTTTTGGACACTCCCTGGCGAAAAATGTTGGCACTAGATCCGCGCCTGCCACGCCTCTTACTCTTAGGTGAATAGTGTAAGATGCTTTGCAACGGGTCCGGCAAAACCTTCAGACCGAGACATGCCATCCACACTGCATGAACATTTTCTTTTATATTCTCTACCTGAAACAACGGAATACAAATGTTTTAAAGCAGTTTGCATGGTTGATCTGGTCCTGATTCGCGTTTCATAGTGTGTTTTAAGGATAGCAGGTATACGCTTTGGTGGTCAAGAGGTGTTACTAATTAGAGATCGGTAGTGACCGAGATTATCTTGTTAGTATGGTTTGGAGACTTTTACACTACTCTGCAAAATTAAAATTATCAAGATTCTTCCTCAAAATTCACCATGGATACCGTATCTTTGGTCTGGTAGTGCCATTTCATCATAATTCCAATGTTATTTATTACAATTGTTTTGATTGGATAAAAATAAAGCTGAACGAGACTTTACACATCAATAAATCCAAAACTGCGATGTATTCATACGCGCCTGAAAACAAATAACGTAATGTACGGAGACTCACGAGGAAACTATTCAATTTTTTAATACAGAGAACAAATTGGAATTATGAGAATTAAACATTCGTTTTTGAAGAATTTATCGATGGGTAAACTCCGGATATTTTACTCACAAACTGAACAAAATTCTTGAAAAAGAATGTTCAATTCTATGATAACTTGAATTCGACTACGGATTACCTCAACTCTGAAGATACAGGGCCCAGGGTGGGTGTGGCCTGTCAACGGGGGATGTTTACTCCTAGACACCTGACCCCACCTCTGGTGTGTCCAGGGGTCCATGTTTGCCATTTTCTTAATTTAAGATTAATGAGTTTGATTATTGCTGATTATCTTTCCTTGTTCATTGTTAAATAAATGATTTGTTTTAAACTAGATATATCTACGTTCCAATTGTATATGACAGTTACTATTAAAAACTTTCCAGACATGAAATATGAATGATCTGGGTCGTGTAGTGTGTGGTATTTAGTACGCGAGTCATAGCACTATGTACAAGTAACCAAATATCGCTGCTAGATCAGATCATGATTATCGGCGAGGCATGATTCACAGATTCCTTATCTCCTGACCACTTTATATAACTATTTACATATGTCATACACTGTACACTAACCTGGAAGGAAACAATGAGAGGGCTGTTCGTGATTCTTGTGGCTGTTGGGGCTTTGGGTATGGGAAAGTACCAGTTTCTGATTTTCTATGAGTAATTGTTGCTTTTGTATTTTATAATGATTTTAAATTGAACTAAATTTTTTATACGCATTACATTCCAGTATAAGCATATTAGTACGTAAGTGATCTATACAGAGTGAGTTAACATGTCAAATACATTTTCTCTTTTTTTTCATCTTCAGCACTGGTTATTGCCGAAAGATGCAGCACCATTAGCAATTGTCAGGTGACTCTTTGTCCAAATAACTCCACGCACCTGTCCTGTCACAACGCGCGCTGTACCTGTGACGCTTCACAAAGTGAGTACATAAGTCAGTCTAATGAGAGCAGAGGTAACGCTAGAGGGCGACTTCGGTTCATACCCGAGTACGAACTTGGGTTACCCAAATTACAATCGAACGGAGAAATTTTCAAATCTTTTATGACGTATTGTGACGTTTGAACTCTATCCAAGTAACCCTGCCTTTCTAGTCTCGTGCAACCAGACGCTCTGCTTTTTCCGTAAATATCCGAAGAGCTTGTCGGAGATTTACGGAGATAGCCGAGCGTCTGGTTGAACAATATTATGCCTTTCACGAGGAATATGTATGACCTCACGTCAGCTTTAAGGTTTATAAATCGCTCACGCGTAATCAAGATATAAGCGCTGGTTATAGTTATTTTTAATTTTGAAAATCACGTGAACGATGTCACGTAATGAGCTCACAAATTTTCATTTGCAAGCTCACCACGTGGTTTTTCAACAACAACAAAATCATTATCCTCATCCGTGTTAGTATTACCTACCCAAACATATAATAAAACGTTTTATTATTCCTGAGAAATTTTTGGATGTGAGCATGCTTTGCAAAATCAGGGGCCAATTTTCGAGGAATTAATGAAACATAAATTGCCTCCTAAAGTGATTTGTCATTGTTTATTCATTATTTGATGACGAAAATGTTCATAAATCCAGATACTTTTACGCCTCTTTTAGATCCGCCTTGAAAGCATTGTATGTATTTGCATAATGTATGTTTTTGTTTTTTCTCTGTTTACATCTATTCCTTAAAATCAAATTCCACTTGTTTCTTATTTTACAGCATGCAAAGACATATTGGACTGCGCAGCTATTGGCCGTTGTCATGACAAAAATTCCCATTATCATTGTGTGGATTTCGTTTGTAAATGCATCTCAGACTCGGTTGGGAAATAAAATACTCAGATTTCTCGTTTTCTGTTTTATAAATCTAAATATCAATATGATTGCAAGCCTCAAAATAGGACCTCCCTTTGTGGTATTAATTGCTAAGTTCATGTTTCATAACTCTTTCAAAAAACGTCAGCAAAGCCTTAAATTTGTCTGTAACCCATTGATATAAGTTTATTTTATATTTTTAAAAATTATAATTCATAGCTGCAGGGATAGCCATAAAAGACCAGAAAACTCAAATCCCTGAAATTGTTACGTTCAAGATTCATAACTCTTCTTAAAAAATACGCCAAGAAAATTTGATCTGTAACCCATTCATATAAGTTAATAGATAAATTTTCAACTCATTTGCTGTAGAGATAGCCAAAAAGAAGTCCGGGAAATGCTTTGGTTGTTCTACAACTCATGGCTTCAGCAAAACACCCTACTGAAGCTTGTACCGAGCATCAATCGGAACATCCGGAATAGGCCGAGTGATGTACCGAGCGTATTATGTACCGTTTCCGGTTCCTTTTAAATTCATCATATTGCATAAATGTCAAAATATGCTTGGTGCATTGTTGGAGATTTTTATGATATTTAATACAATAATATTGTGATTTTGATTACGTTTGTGAATTTGTGACCTCCGTATCAGTGTTTAATATGGCAAGCCCTTTTACTATTTATTCGAAAAATAAGATATCTCTTTGAATTAAAGAGATATCTCTCTAGGTGAAAGAGATATCTCTTATTTAGAGAGATATCTCTTAATCTTAAGAGATATCTCTCTAAATAAGAGATATCTCTTTCACCTAGAGAGATATCTCTTTCACCTAGAGAGATATCTCTTTCACTTAGAGAGATATCTCTTTTACCTTTAGAGATATCTCTTACACTTAAAGAGATATCTCTTTCACTTTAAGAGATATCTCTTTCACTTAGAAAGATATCTCTTTCATTTAGAGAGATATCACTTTCACCTAGAGAGATATCTCTTTCACTTAAAGAGATATCTCTTTTACTCTGAGAGATATCTTTTTTACTTTGAGAGATATCTCCTTCACTTAAAGAGATATCTCTCTAAGAATTCCTAGAGAGATATCTCTCAAAGTATAAGAGATATCTCTTTAATCGTTGAAAAAGAGATATCTCTCAAAGAGAGATAGATATCTCTTTCCAATATTTTTATTAGTTTGAATACTTAAGTACTTCTCCCTAAAACCAAAGCAAATCTTACCATGATGGCTGGGGTGTTGCTAAATCCCGGAACGGAAAATGGAACGGAAAATATATGCAATAATGTCATGAGGAGGTCAACATTTTGCAAAATCAAAAGGCTTATTTTGAACACGGAATGCAGAAATTACAGAGAGAACAGGAAGTTATCCTCAGAATCCACCATTTCATATTGATACCTCATACTAAAGCATTATTATGTATTTTTACACGGTGTGTTTTGCGGATGGATGTACCAACAGGCACTTGCTTAATATTTTGCATATAGTAAGTTTTAATAAAAATATTAAGCAAGCGCCTATTGGCACCATCTTTTCCCCCGGCTTTGTCACACACACACCCCACACACCCCACACACACCCCGATTTTGACAGTGTGTTGTTTCACATATGAAGAAAAAATAAATAAGGTTACATACTGAAAAGACTTGAATTATAATTTATTACTTTATTCTCGCTGGTATGGTAAGACAATTTTTTATGAGCCCATCCAATGAATAAAAGGTACACCCCCTCCCCCGAAAACAACATTGTAAAAGATAAAATAATTCTTTGAACAATTTTCCCTAAACATAGCCTTTTTAAATCGAACGTGTTTTTAATCGAACTACATATGTTAAGATAACTGAATTTGAATTTAGTTCTACACCTGGTACAATATACATTTATGTATCAAATCAATTTTTAAAGCGAACGAGTCCGGTGAAGAAACAAGTTTTGCCTCATTTGGGATGAATCTATGCGAAAGTTCGTACACTTATCGATATCCTGCGGATTAGTGTTGAAACTTAAGAGATACAGAAGGAAAGAAAGATTGAAACAAAACCAATGTTAACTTGGGTGAAGTTTACGACCAATAGTAAGAGGAATTAACAGATTTATTACATAATATATGAAGTAGCTAAAAACCTAACACAGAATTTATACTTGAATGGAATTAAAAGTCATCTCATTCTTAATCCAAATGTTAAGCTATACAAGTATTTAGTTTAAAAATTAACTGCCAGAAGTCCTCACTATTTAGGATTGGAGTGTTGCGGTTATTAAGTCTCCTGTTAGTTAAAAAATGATAAATCAGACAAAAGATGTTTAACTTGTTGACTAAATAAGATCATGAATTATTATTGTTTTATACATATCACACTCCTTGTTGTAAGTACACACATACACAGTATTATGTGTAAATACGTGTACATGTGCGTTAATGACGTTTTGCCACCGGGGGGGGGGGGGGGGGGATAAACCACGTGTGTTCTTTTCATTCTCTACCCATAGGTTAGGTGTCATTGCTCACTAACACCCCTGTCATTGCCAAAATTTCGAAATTCTTGTAAAATGCCTTGTAAATTCTTATACTAACGTTTAACTAAATTCGATTAATCAATTTATAATGCAAATTGTTAAGATAAAGTTGTTTTATCGCTTGTAAACAATTCCCAAATTGTTGATTTTAATCAAAATGGACCCCCCCCCCCCCCCCCCCGATTTTTACCGTTATCTCATCTACATTAATCATTCTAATTCTTAAATTCTGTTCCGTTTCGTTTACCGTTCTGCGTTTTATCAACACCCTGATGGCTGCAATCCCGTGGGAAGATTTTGCTTTTTACCGCATGTGAAATGTATATATGTTCAGGTAACAGAAAACAAAGACAATGAATTGATGAAATATGCGAGCTAGACTAGATTTCGCCTCTCGGCAACTTGACAATATTACCCCAACCACCTCTTCAACCTTTCCCGCCATTTGTAGGCTAGAAGTATTTTGCTTGGTTAAAAAATAGGATTACATCATTTCACTGACAATGCAACAGGGAGAAATCATTATGATCACCGGGGGGGGGGGGATCTAAAGAGATATCTCTTTATATTAAAGAGATATCTCTTTTTGAAAATTTAAAGAGATATCTCTAATTTAAAGAGATATCTCTTTTTACATCGATAGAGAGATATCTCTTTACGCTAGAGAGATATATCTTTCTCTCTGAGATATCTCTCTCTAGCTTTGAGAGATATCTCTGAGAGAAAGAGATATCTCCCAAGCGTAAAGAGATATCTCATTTGTTTAAAGAGATATCTCTTTAATCAAAAGAGATGTCTCTTTTGTTTAAAGAGATATCTCTTTAAACAAAAGAGATATCTCCCTAGCGTAAAAAGATATCTCTCTAACTTACAGCGACATCTCTTTAACCAATAAAGATATCTCTCTTATTTAAAGAGATATTTTATTTTATGAATAAATAGTAAAAGGGCTTGCCATAGTTTAAAGTTGTTTCAGCTCCTCATATGAAGAACGAGAGTGATAAAACTTCTCCATCATTTCAGAGTGATGTCAGTTTTTTGTGGGGGGGGGGGGGGGTTCCGCAATGACAAAAGGTGTTTTATTTGCAATGAGAGATTTTAAAATCAAAACTTGGCTTTGATCTACAATGTGTTAAAACCTGCCAGAAGACTTGTGTAGGAGTGTTGGTCAACTTGTCCCCTGTCAACCAACTGAAGAAGTGTGAACAGATCTACTGAAACAGGAAATATACCTGGTAGGTGGAAGTGAAGAGAAATATTAAGGTGATATTATGTACAGTTAATTCTAAATGAATGTGACCTTTTTATGTATTACATATCAATTATCACTTTACTAATTTTATCTGTGTGTTGCGATGTTTATGTGTACACACACACACACACATATATATATATATATTGTCTGTGATGTACATATTATCTACAATAAATTTATCTATTTTCGCCAATACTTTTCTCTTGGATTTAGACCAGAAATAATTGTCAACATGTATGGTATGAGGGGGCGAGTTGCCTCGAGAGAAGGGCAGAGGGGGGCAGAGTTGTGTTGAGGGCAAGTCCCGAAAACTTATATAGACGTTCTAGTTGATATATAAAGGTTATTTGTTAATATCTTTAAAATGTACAACTGAAATCTCTAAGAAACATGTAATTTGGGGGGAAAGATATTTTAGACAAATAAAGTTTTGAAAGAAATTGAAATAAAATTATCAAATTTCAGAAATAGCGCGAGAAAGAAGTATAGATCCCGATCAAAATTGATAGGAATTACAAAAATAATCAAATCAATGCTAATTTTATGAACTTTTACTCGAGAAATTAGTTCGCTTTACAAGTAAATTCATTTAACTTGTAAGCATTTAGTTTTCTGATCAAAATGTTCATTATATGGTCACCATTTTATATTCCGATCGGGCTTGGTTCAAATTTGAAAAATCGCAATATTTCTGATATTTGGCCATTTCATTTCAATTTCTTTTTAAAATAAATTTGTCTGATATATCTTTTTTTTTTTTTTTAACTGATATGTTTCTTGAAGACTTCAGTCGTCGATTTTAAAAATATTAACAAATAACTTTTTTAATTTTCAAAAATATTTTTATTTAAAAAATTAGAACATCTGAGTGTTTTAGGCATTTATTATTATATATTCATATAGCAGCAAAATTTAGACTTTAAAATCTCGTTTTAGCAAACAAATCATTTTTATCATGGGGGGGGGGGGGAGGGGGGGGGGACAAGAGGCCCGTGGGCCACATCACCCATATAAGTAATTCGTAGCAATAAACAAGCTTGAGCAAAACTATCATTATACAAGCAGCTTGGTTCAGAAAAAACTTTTCAAAGGTAACAACATCTTCACAAGTCAAGGTAACAAATCAATAACCCTTGACTTGTGGAAATGAGGTAACAACTAAAAATTCATTATCAAATTTAATCATTAAACTTGACTACAATTCATTAATTATCATATGCCCTTGTAGACGGGTATGGCTTTTTTGTATTAACAAATTTCATCTAAGGGTATTTTGTGCCAAGTTTGATTCCTTAAACATTCATCTGTAAAACTTTGATCCCCTATTGTTGCCCCATCCTTAACCCAAGAGGTCGTGATTTTTATAAATACGAATCTCCACTTTGTCAGGAAGTTTTCTTGTAAATTTCAGCTTTTCTGGCCCAGTGGTTCTTGAGAAGATTTTTAAATGACCCCACCCTATTTTTGCATTAATCTCCCCTTGGAAGGGAGCATGGTCCTTCATTTTAACTAACTTGGAATCTCCTTCACTGAAGGACCATTTGTATCAAGTTCGATTGAAATTGGCCCGGTGGTTCTGGAGAAGATGATTGATTGATTGTATCTTGCTTAACGTCTCTCTCGAGAATTTTTCACTCATATGGAGACGTCACCAAGACCGGTGAAGGGCTTCAAATTTAGGCCTTTGCTCGGCACTTACGGCCTTTAAGCAGTGAGGGTTCTTTAGCGTGCCACACCTACTGCGACACGGGTCATCCGTTTTTAAGGTCATCTCCGAGGACCCATGACATTCACACCTGATGCCGAGCGTTTGGCGATGTTCCAGTTCCTGTCACTACCTGTTTTAACGACTTACGTCTGTCGCGGCCGGTGATAGGCGAATTCCGATTTAAAGAGGAATGCTACACCAGAGAAATTTCATACGGATTAAAAGTGGGGAGATATGTACAATATTTTAAAATTGAAAACCTTCAAATTTACTTTATTTAGTCAAAAAATGCAGCTTTAGTAGAAACTGATCTTTAAAAAAAATTAAAACCCCTGCAGGACTTGAACCCGCGATCTACAGTTCAGCAGTGGAGGTGCTAACCTACTGAGCTAGGCAATATTTGAAATGAATAGACAAATATTGCTGATATTTCTATTGCCATCCATGTATTAAAAGGAAGTCAGCCATTATGATGACGTACAGTACCTCCTTAATGTGTCAACGCCTGTCGCGACATGGGACTTCCGTTTTAAAGGTGATGTCAGAAAGACCCGTGATTCTCACTTCTAAATGCCGAGAGCTTGGTGAAGGAGCAATCGCTGTGTACACTTACATCTTGGGGTTTGACGTGGTCATGTCATGAACAGGGCTCGAACTCAGGACCTCCGGTTACCAGCAGCAAATGTTCTACAATTGAGCTGCTGCAAAATTCCAAAACCCAGATATTTGCTAGGTTCAAGGGCCGTAAGTGGTTCAAAAATAGGTCAAGAAAGTCCAAACTAAAACTCGCTGATATAATTGAATCAACTGTAGAGATAGGCCAAGAAGTCTGTGAAACTGTCCACGCAAGCACAGAGGCACGGGTTGGTCTCTATAAGGATTCTGCCTATATGAAAAATGTTGAAAAACTACAGCTACTCTGGCTTTCTAGCATGTCTTCAATTTGAATCATGATCCAAGGCAAATGAATGACATCAAATATCGTATTACGGGGTGGGTACGCTTCATTTACTACTGAATGACATTAAACATTGCATTACGGGGTGGATACGCTTCATTTACTACTGAATGACATCAAACATTGCATTACGGGGTGGATATGCTTCATTTACTACTGAATGACATCAAACATCGCATTACGGGGTGGATACGCTTCATTTACTACTGAATGACATTAAACATCGCATTACGGGGTGGATACGCTTCATTTACTACTGAATGACATCAAACATCGCATTACGGGGTGGATACGCTTCATTTACTACTGAATGACATCAAACATCGCATTACGGGGTGGATACGCTTCATTTACTACTGAATGACATCAAACATCACATTACGGGGTGGATACGCTTCATTTACTACTGAATGACATCAAACATCGTATTATTACGGGGTGGATACGCTTCATTTACTACTAACGACATCAAACATCGTATTACGGGGTGGATATGCTTCATTTACTACTTACATGTATATCATTATGAAAACCAAATTCCAAAGTTTTATTCTGATCACATAAAGAATTCTCATTCTATATCCAACATTATTTCATAAATGCATATTATTCAATTTCATACATAATAAGGCAATATAGTAAATATAAAATGAAACAATATGATTTATTGAAGTTGTTGATAGAATATATTGTATTGAATCATGGACTCCAACATTTCATAAATGGACTGCATTAAAGATCAGAAATGTTTTTGTTTTCTTTTTTAAATAACTGATGGGGAGTCTCAAGGCAATAAAAGATAAGCATTACAGTAGTCACAATAATCACGATTTGTTAGTCCACCTTGAATAAATCATAATAATTAATTTACCTATTATTATGAACACAGGATTCTTCAGACTTATTTCAAAATATGTTTCATCTTTATAAAAACATGCAATGAATATCATTGCTACCATTAATACATCTGTATAAATCATTTAATTGCTCTTGGTTTAAATGGCATATGTAGTCAATTTATTTTAAGATGTTTTCAACACTAAATTCCAATGCAAGTGTTCTGGAAAAGCATCCCAATTTGTCAGGTCATTAAAAATATTTCTAAATTAAGTGAGATTATTACATACAATTTAAATCAATTTTCTCGATTTGTACACAGCATACCCAAAAATGAACAGTTTCCTTGTGTTCACAACCGCGATGCACCAAAGTTATGTAATGTCAATCCCCTGAATCTGTCACAGCTTAAGCATTCTGACATCAAAGCAACATCTTCGGTCTCTTAGCCAATTTGGAAAGTATAAAGGCATAAATTTGAGGAAAATATCGCACAAGTAATGCAAATCAAGGGAAACTAATGCTATTCGTCGCCTAGATCGAGAGTGTCCAATTCATCTTCAACATCGTCAATGTCATCACCACCGAAAAGTTCTTCATCTATCTCCAATTCTGCACCATTCATAGTGGCAGCCAGCGCAGCTGCTATTGCGGCATCAGTTTCTGTGGTGGGTGTGTCTTCCGGAGGTAGTGCAGCAGCCTCATCTAATTTTTCAGATTCTTCATCTTTAGTGAAAAGAAAAAAAGAATTCAGTTTAGTGTATCAATATATATCAATTTCATGGAACATGACTTTTGGCGATTCTTGATGGCTTTAAACCATATTAAATGGTTGGACCTTTACCGTATATACTCGCCTATAAGTCGGTCTGCCTATAAGTCGGTTGTATTTTTTAAGGTTATTTTGTAGGAATTTGCCATTGACCCGCTTATAAGTCGGTACAAATTTTTGTCAGAATCGGTTGACAATTTCAAGTCAATGCTCTAGTGTTTTTTTACCTATCTTTCAAAATATATTTTGAGAAATTAATAATTATGAGGTGCTCAATATCCAAGCCATATCTGTTTGGGGTTTGAACGCAGCCCTTGATCTATTATGGACAATGATCCCTTGTTTACCTACGCAATTATGGCCTCCTAATTACCAGTACCTGACACTGTGTTTACTTAGTGGCACGCGCCTCGCGGTTATTGTGGGGTTCCGGTATAATTCAATGTATCAACAATAGAGTTTTTAAGAGTCAAGAATGATGATCTAAATTATCTGTTAACAATATTCAATCTTTTATGAAATGTATTTCAGCCGGTATACATATGAATATTTCAATATTAAATCGTGTTCGTAATTCAATTTTACCAATAAACGATAGATTAGTTGAATTGAAAGTATTAGTTACCGGTATGTAAATAATTTTTAACAAGATAAAAATATGTAAATACTTGTACTTTAAACATAATTTTAAAATACATAAACAATACAATATGTCTAGATATTTGTGAACAATAATCATTTGTGTGGTAGTCCATGATAATCGTCGGAGTTGTTTAAAAAACACTACATTACGCCACCTAGAAAAATACCAATCTCCTTAGGACGCGCCTATAAGTCGGACATAGAGTTTTGGACCAAAAATTGACTCCCAAAAATCCTACTTATAGGTGAGTATATACGGTAATTTCCAGATTTGACTCAAAATTCAATCTCTCAAACTCTCGATCACTAAAAGTTTTATCAAGGTCCCTTGAACTTCGAGTTATCGAGAGTCACCTGTATTTTCAATCTCATGCAATAAATTTGAAGTTTTGAAGTTTCATTTTCTCAGAGCTCTCGAGACAAGACAAATTCTTTAGATCTAGTTCAGTTGATTATAAACTCTAGGTACTACCATGGACAATGAAGGCTTATCGGGGAAAGACCGAAAATCCTCAGGAAATGACGGAAATGCACTCAGAAAGCATCCAAGTTTCAGAAATTAAATAACCTCTTACAGATAATAAGTGAATCTTGACTTTGGAATTCTATGAGATACAAACTCTATTATCTATAAAACTTACATAATAAACTCAGTTTCCCGACCCTTACCTTTACCATTAGACATAGCTGAGGGCTGATCCCCTCCACCCGAGGAAACGTCATATTCACGTGACGTGACCACTGTTCCTGATCCGTCCGCTTCACTAGCCGCCGAGATTAAATAGTCAAGGTTAATATCACGGACCTTCACTCCTTCTTCAGCCTGTAAAATCAATAAAAAAATCTTATTCATTGACTCCTCATTAAAATATACATTTTGTCATATTTTTTTTCTATTCTCTTAATTCCACTGTTAAAACGGGCATCTCAAAATGAGGCTTTCGTTCTTGTTATACAACTACATTCACGGGACTAAACCTCATCCTCTGAATATCATTCTGGGTTGTTTTTTACTACATTCGCGTGGCAAACCACATCATCAGAATCCTACTCTATCAATCCCATTTTCTGTCACAACAAAATTTCATTCTGTCACAAAATCCCATTTTTTCCTGTCCCGACAGAATCCCTTTCTGTTATGACAGAATCCCTTTCTGTTGTGACAGAATCCCTTTCTCT
The DNA here is from genome assembly GCF_947568905.1 of Ostrea edulis. NCBI lineage: Eukaryota > Metazoa > Mollusca > Bivalvia > Ostreida > Ostreidae > Ostrea > Ostrea edulis. The sequence continues at coordinate 3,155,248 of NC_079165.1, forward strand.
TATAACAGAATTCCCTACAGTTATGACAAAATTACTTTTTGTTGTAACAGAATCCCTTTCTCTTAGAACAGAATCCCTTTCTGTTGTAACAGAATCCTTTCTGCTATGACAGAATCCCTTTCTGTTGTGACAGAATCCCTTTCTCTTATAACAGAATTCCCTTCAGTTATGACAAAATTACTTTTTGTTGTAACAGAATCCCTTTCTCTTAGAACAGAATCCCTTTCTGTTGTAACAGAATCCCTTCTGCTATGACAGAATCCCTTTCTGATAATCCCTTTCTCTTATAAAAAAAATCCCTTTCTCTTATAACAGAATCCCTTTCTGTTGTGACAGAATCCCTTTTTTTTCACAACAAAATCCTGATCTATTAATAGTATTATGTTATATACCTCATCATCAGAATATGTTTCCCGTTCTATCACCCCCTCTGCAGCCTCATCATCGTCCTCCCCCACCAGATCAGGGTTAAACTCGAACATCTCTCTTCCACTAATCTGAAACATAGCACAATAAGCTTATAAATCTTTAACCAACATATGCCTTTTATTTCTATGCATAAGCATTTCTACAATGAAAAGTGCTCTAGAACAATCAAACTTGTACTGAGTTCACTTATCTGGATTCAACTCCGTAAGAAATTCGTAACAGCTAAGAAACATGTCTACAACTACGAATGGATGACTGTACAACTTACTCCAAACGCCCGGCCTGCTTTGTAGTCCGCTTTCTTCTTGTCTTGTGCTGCCTTAGCATTCTGAATCTTTTCTTTTCTCTAAAAAACAATCGAAATTTTCTACTTGAGGAATCATAGCCACGAAACAATTCAAATTGGAAAGACAACCACCACAAAGATTAGGTCATACAACAATTTATCCTTTGAAACCGACCTTTCTCTCTTTCCACTTCAAGAACGATTCTAAGGTGACTTTTGTTGTACCTCCCCCTAGCGTCGCACGCTGTAACACAATTATAGCTCGGAATAACAGAACATAGTGCATGGCATCCACATGTACTCTTATTCAATAAATAATACAAAATAGGATTCAACATTTTCAAAGTTATTCAAACAATGGTCTTGTTGAGCTGAGACATAAATCAATAAGTACTGGGATCCAATATGCCCCAAGTATGTAAGGATGAAACAAAATCCCAGTGTTGAGGATTCCTCTACTGCAATCAAATTAATGATACAAAAGTGATCTCTTTTCTATCAACTCTTCCATATTAATTCATGATGATAATAAATAACCTCTTTTTTTTTTATCAATGCCTCTACATTAATCATATTAATGATAATAAAAAAAGTAACCTCTTTTTCTATCAACTCCTCTACATTAATCAAAATAAAAAAGTAACCTCTTTTTCTATCAACTCCTCTATAGTAATTTGGTCTTCTTTTTCCTCCTTCTTTTGGTCTTTTTTCAAAACAAAACCTGCAAAGAGGAGATTTACTTAGGACCTCTATTCAGGACAGTGTAGTGACCGTGGGTTTATCATCACATGCTTGGTTTCTGTTTATCATCATGCATTACCTGGAGGTAGAGCGTGTTTGTAGTGACATTTCTTCCCTCCATTTGGACACTCCCAAAACCAGCCATATTTACTGGACTCCACTGCCTCCAGGAAGAATTTACAGATCTAAGCAAAGAAAGTCACACAATAAATCACAGCGTCCAGGAAGTATTTACAGATCTAAGCAAAGAAAGGCACATGTCACGCAATAACCACGGTAAATCTCATGCCCCCATGGCACATAATGCATGCCTTCATCAAAAGTGTTTACTCTACGCAAACTAGCTGTGTGTGTGTATATATATATACACGTGTGTAAGTAATACAGCAATAAAAGATACTGGAAATTTGCATACATAAAATCTTTTCTTCATGACCGTGCATACACGTTTGCATCCATGGGAAAACGGTGCAGACGAGTGGTAGAATGTGCACACTCACGATATTTACAAGTGATTTACAGAATGTTCACACTTCACATGATACATACAGGTAATTTACAATATGTGACACTTGGACGCGATATTTACAATTGATTTACAGAATGTGCACACTTGACACAATACAGACAATTGACGCGATACTTACAATGGTGGTCTTGGGCAGGGATTTCTCATGCTCTCCGTGCTTCTTGTTTACTACATCTCTCAGCTGATCTTCATCCCAGTCCTCCATCGTTTCTGTAATATAAAGCCACACCCGTAGATACATTTCCATTCTGTGTATAATCGTGCAATCCTTTAGTGCTCTCATCTGGAGGCGAGTTTTATTACCGGGCAGTGAGGCGGGGAGATAAAGTTAAACAATGCACTGTTGAACTTCGCTATCTGGAACATCAATATCTCGAATACCATGGATATGTCAAAGTGATTTGGAAGTTCCAGCCACTTATTCTCTAAGTATTTCACCATCAATATGTTGAATCCTCAGATATCTTGAAGTTTTTCTCGGTCCCATTGAGTTCGAGATAATGAGGTTCGACTTTACTTGTATTTACAAACCTAAATCAGCAGAGTAGAACTTGGATAATTGCAAAGTAGTTGATCTGACTACTGCTAGATCATTTAAATTCACAGGGACCAATTTCTGTGGATTGACAAAGGTTTTTTGCTCTTTTTTTTTTTTTTTTTGGCCTTTTTAAAAATTTAATTCCTTGGATATGGTTTCTGTACACTAAAACAATACATGTATAAACTGCGTATTTAGTTTATGTTTTAAACTCGGGGTTAAAGACCCAAAAAAACCACCCTACGGTTGCTCCACGGATGACTGAATGTGGGCGGAGCTTATCCATGGTCAATGTTATTTACCTGGAATTCACCTGGCCAAGAGATCAGTTGTTGTGTATATTTTTATGATATACACAGGAAATTTCTCAGGTTATTACAAATTATGCTTAGTGTCTTGATTTGTGCAAAAAAAAATAATTAAAATTTCTACCTACATGCATACCGCATTTCTATTTCCCGTAAACCTTCAAACTTGGTCATATTTATGTATTGCAAATGACAGGTTTAGCCCATTTCTAAACCTTTGCTTTTTAAAACTTCTAATTAAATTGTTATATATCGTATATAAATAATTTCCTAAATATAATATTACCCGGCGTGTCCTGGGAGTTCGCGGTGTCGTGGGTGTAGTAGGTAAAATATCCATGTTTCGAGAGAATGAATAAATCCAAGTAGATCTGTGTACATGTACAACCAAATGAAGAATGGTCAAGATACCCCTCAATATGGGCTGTCTGTAGGGTTTCTGTAGCTGTAGTGTTTGCGTAATGGTGGTATCCCAAACAGAAGCTGACAGAAGTCTCCCCCCTCCTCTCTCTCTCTCTCTCTCTCTCTCTCTCTCTCTCTCTAGGGTTTCTGTGGACGTAGTGTTTGTGTAACGATGGCATCCCAAACAGAAGCTGACACGAAGTATACACCCCCTCCTCTCTCTCTCTTTAGGGTTTCTGTGGACGTAGTGTTTGTGTAACGATGGTATCCCAAACAAAAGCTGACACATAGCTAGTCTACCCCCCTTTCTCTCTCTCTCCCTTACTCTCAATCATTGACTAAATGAGTAATTATTGTCATACGTATGCAACACTATTGCCATGCCATATTATTTCATCTATATTATTGCTACAGTTTTACACATCTCTCTCTCTCTCTCTCTCTCTCTCTCTCTTTATACACATAAAACGTGATAAATTATAAATAGCTCAACAACTCTCTCTCTCTCTCTCTCTCTCTCTCTCTCTCTCTCTCTCTCTCTCTAAATATAAAGGTGATAAATTATAAATAGAAATATCTCAGTAACTCTCTCTCTCTCTCTCTCTCTCTCTCTCTCTCTCAATATAAAGCCCTGATAAATTATAAATAGAAATATCTCAATAACCTATTTATGCTTTTTTACTGTTGTTTGATTTCTGATTGTGTAATTTATAATCCATGTGGTATCTCAAACAGAAGCATTTTTTAAACTACTGTAACAGTTTTACGCATGGGCAATATAACCATTATACATGTTGATGTGCTGCGCCAATAAAGAATTGTTCATGTTTTTATAAATATAAAGCCACAATAAATCATTAATAGAAAATATTCCAATAACTTATGTTTGTTTGGTTTTTTTTTTTTATTATTATTGTTTGATTTCTGATTGTTTAATCTATAATACATGTATAAAGATGGAGAGAGAAAATATGATGATAAATTGCATTGTATAGGGGACGTTAGAAATTAAAATATTCTAGGTGCGAGTCAATGCTATCAAAACTCAGGTATACTGGGGCTTTCCTGGAGATCTGAAGACTGCTGGTCATCATTAGCCATAATTGTTATCAAAACATCTTTCTCAGGTAGCTGTAGACCATGGTCTCTGCAAAGTCAATCAATCTAAGCTCTATTGTTAAAAGTTTGATTGACCAGCGGCTTATCATTGATCACAACACAGGTAAAATTTGGGGGTGTTAACTTAAAGTTGGGTCTTTAAGGTGTACCCACAAAAATCCCTGATGATGGGAGTCCCAGTGAAACATAATGATTCCACAGTATTTGCTGCTAGTTTCTTGTATCCCTGTTATTTACATATCTCTGGCAATAATATCCAGAACTTACAAGCAAATTACACACAAGTATTAAAGTAAAGTCAACTCACCCTCTTTGTCCCGGGAATCTGCATAAATACTGATTTTCTCTCCCTTTCTGTCGATGTTCAAGTCATGTGAAAATTTACACTTGGCACCCTTAGAACACTGTCCTTGTTTGAAAAATGCGCACAGAACAGACTTGGGGTCAGCACCTACACAAGAGAAAAATCAGGTTTTACTCAAGAGAATGTGAGATTTTATAGATATACCATTGATAAGACAATGCAGTAAGTTAACCATAGCAAATCAACCAGGAGAGGTTTGGGTGAACCATGAGGAGAGTGCAACATAGCCATGAGGAATGTGTGCGATGATTGTGGCCCCACCCCATTCCTGGAAATAAAGGTGTGAACACCTACATGAGGATGGATGCATACCTATATCACACATTGTACCCCTGCAGTTCTTTAGAAGATTTTACCTACATGTAGATATTCCTCAATTTTAAACTTTGAAACTCCAGGGATCATGGATTAAAGAAAATTGAATCTTAATCATACATGTATATAAAAGTTTTCGTACAAGACTTCCCTTGATTCAGTTGTTCTTGAGAAGATTTTTCTTAACCCATTCTAAATTCACATAAAATACACGAGGGCATGTTCAACCTTTAGAAAGAGTCTGCACTGCATTTTGTCTTTGAAGAAAGTATGCACCGAATTTTACCTTTCGAGAGAGTCTGTACTGAATTCTACTTTTGGTGAGAGTCTGTACTGAATTCTACTTTTGGTGAGAGTCTGTACTGAATTCTACTTTTGGTGAGAGTCTGTACTGAATTCTACTTTTGGTGAGAGTCTGTACTGAATTCTACTTTTGGTGAGAGTCTGTACTGAATTCTAGAGTTGGGTACAGCAAAAAATAACAAGAAATATTTGTAAAACATATAACCCCCCCAACAGTGCAAAATTTAAAATGGTTATAAACATGCATCATTTAATTGATTATAATGGCAAAACAATTCAAAATATTGAGCAGACTATATCTTCCTATGTCCAGAGTGGATTGACCCTTGAGCATTGAACATGCAACCTCAAAATCAAGGGGGGTCTACTCTTTAAGATGTACCAGTGTACAAAGTTTGATGTCTGTCAAGCAAAGGGTTCTCAAGATATTGAGCAGACAGTATATTCTTGTGTCCAGTTTGATTCTTGACCTTTGACCTTAAATTAATAGTAGTCATGTACTCCTTAGGATGTACTAGTGTACCAAGATTGATGTCTGTCAAGCAAACGATTCTCAAGATATTGAGCAGACAGCATATTCCTATGTCCAGAGTGAATTGACTCTTGACTGTTAACCTTTTGACCTAAAAATCAATAGGGGTCCTCTTCTACTCATAACCAACCCACATATTAAATATTATGATCAAGTGAATGGTTTTTAAGTTATTGAGCAAAAGCAATATGCCCCTCTTCTTTGAAGAGGGGGGGGGGGGGGGGGGGGGGGGGGGGGGGGGCAGGGGTCAAAATTAACTTTTTCTACCACAGGCTAATTTTAGCCTGTGGGTAAAAAATCCACAGGCTAAAATGAAAATAATGAAGCAGTGCTCTTTTTATATATATATTTTTTTCAATCAATGATTTTCCCCATCATTACTGAGCCTAGTGGGTCAACAGACAGCGTTTGGACAAGACATTAAGTTACGTAAGTCATATGGTGCAATGTCTAGGTCTCTTGATTATCGCACCTCTAACAGTCTAATCCACGACTTCTTTACCGCATGTCTAGATCCAGTCTTCCAATTTCATGCCACATCAGAGTTGTCACTAGTGATTTTTTAAAGCGAATACAGGACTCATGGTTTTATAAGCAGCACGATCACGAGTCCTATGACTTTTTTGATAATCGTCGATGCGGTGAGAAATGCACGTCACTACAACCCGACCTCAATATGACAATAAATTTAGATATGACATTCTCATGATTCTGATAAAAATAACTACCGGAAGACTTGGTAAAACATAGATTCCGATATTTTTTGTAGATAAATGAATAACAAAAACATCATACTTGGAATTATTCAATTTAATCACCCCTATAGGTGAACAGGACTCATGGCACATGTCGATATGCGATGTCCGATCTCTAAAGCATTTGTTTGACTCCGAGTTTCTTAAAAAATCATAAAAGAAAAATCCGGATAAAAACGGTTATTGAAATCGGTCGTTCATGTAAGCGTTTGTATGATTCAGAGTGCAAGTTTGAGAGAAGCAAATAGCGCATCACCGTATAAAACGGATACGATACGATCATAGTTTGTAAATCACCACTCGCTAAGATTTTCGAGTGTCCATTATTTTTACTCGCTATTTTTCAAATGTACTCGCATTTTGTGAGTATTTCTCGCTAATTTCGAGCCCTGGGGGGGGGGGGGGGGGATAAAAAGTACCAAGGCATACAGCACATTTACTCTTTTAGTTTTATCATTTCATTTTCATTATTTTTTTCACAACACTTCATCAATCCTTCCATCTGATTTCCTTTCTTTTTGAACTGAAGATTTCCCATCCAAACAGAAGATTTTGCTCTTTTACTAGAAATCTGCATTCATCATTTTAAAATTTACTCATATCATGCATAATTGTTCGAATTGATCTTCAATTAACGTTATTTCTATAACCTACAGTTGTACCTTATTTTATTTGTAATCAATCAAAAATAAATGTTTCCTTGTATAACAAAATATTTTCAAACATCTAAATATTGATATGCTTTATAAATCATTAATTATCATTTTTCATAATGTGTACATTTTACCCATTATACGGTTAATAAACTTGCCTTCCGTTTTGTTTGTATCACAACAAAGGAAAGATGAGTAGTAAGCAACAATGAGTATGAATATTTTGAAAAAAAAATTCTGAGAAGTATAATTTTTTTTGTTTTTTGCTTTGTTTCAATTTTAATAATGTGCTTTTCCAAAGATGATTGGAACTGATATACCAGTATTTTCGCCACATGAACAGCGGTACATACTGGTATGGAGGAAAATACTGGATATACAGCACACTCCTACTGACTTCTACCTTTTGAAATAGTCTGTACTGGCCTAAACAAAGTATTCAGCTCATCGGCTTCTTTCTTCTTGTCCAATTTCTTTTTATTCTTGTCAGCTTCCAGTTGTGTCTGAATAGATGACATAAACAAAATGATAAAAGAAAATTGACCATGCACACATTTGATTGATTTCTGTTTGACTACACCAAAAGAATCAAACAACCTTGGAGTTTAATGGAGTCAATCACATTAATTATCTCATTATATATGGTGCAGTGTATCATTATTTATTTCACAAGATCCTTCTTCAAAATAGTTGATAATGAAACAAATTTTGTGAAGTGCCTTGTTGCTTAATTTATAACCACTTAATGTATAACAACACTAGTGTCAGTCCTTACCAATTTACTGGTCTTCTGGTTTCCAAACTTGACCTGTTGCGTAACATTCTGAATGAACCTTTGCTGTTTAGCTCCCTTCTTGTTCTTCAACCCAAAGGTTTTATCCTAGGACAAAAATAACACTTCTATCATGAAAGAAATATTAAGTTAGTATATCAGTCTTCACGAAAACTCAGTGGTCTGAAGACCGAGGTCAGTGAATTTTACGGTCGGGTCAGTGAAAATAAAAAATCAGGAAATCCGATGGGCTTGTAGACTTTGTAAATCACATTAAATATAATGTTGGATTCAGATATTCTAAACGTCATATTTGCTTAAATTTACCATCAAAATAAAAATAAATCAATAAATAGCACATAAAGTAAGTGTTTAGACATCATGGTTTTTTATTTCTTTAAAGAACGATAACTATACATGTAATTGTCAAGATAACTTGTACGTTGATCACGTGAATATTCAACGAACAACTTGTTGAAACAACAAAAATCGTCAATTGCAGTTATCTCTGATTTTATGCAATTTCTATAGTTTATAGAATTAATCAATCGTTTACATTTGATGTTGGTAGAGAAGGCTACTTCTTAATGTGCACTTGGGCTGTTTTCATGTTTGTGGGGAAAAAAAACGTGAATTTGTAGTCTTGTTGTTTGCGGGCGAAGAGAGAGAGAGGGGGGGAATACCGTGTACTGTGTTGTTTTTCTGGTATCAACAGAAAGGATGTCTTGGGGTGGATATGAATATGAGTAATAACCATATTTGATAAAGTTTCAGTAAATTGATTGTACAATTTTACAATGCATTCCATAATGTATGTGATAAACATGTACTATGAAAATTTGGAGGGTCAGTAAATTTCAATGTGGGCCAGTAAATTCAGACAGTTCACTGGTCCGACTGGCCAGCAATTTTAAATGTTTTCATGAAGACTGTGTATACCCTGGGGTGGATCCACAGAATTATCAAAATAAGTTAGTGTATACCCAGGGGTGGATCCAGGGAATTATCAAAGAAATAAGTTAGTGTACACCCAGGGGTGGACCCACAGAATTATCAAAGAAATAACTTAGTATATATACCCAGGGGTGGATCCAGGGAATTCTCAAAGAAATAATATTAGTGTATAACCAGGGGTGGATCCAAAGAATCTAATATCAAAGAAATAATATTAGTGTATAGCCAGGGGTGGATACAGGGAATTATCAGAGAATTAAGTTAGTGTAAACCAAAGGGTGGATCCACAGAGAATAATTGTATTTAACTATGACAATGTGATTTATAGATTATGCATTGGCTGGGCATTTACATTAGTATATCGATGTTTGCAATTTGTATGGGAATAAACTTCAATAAAGTTAACATATCTTGGCAAGCATCTGCTCGTGTTCATTCTGAATAAATAGGGTTCAAGAAAAATAAAACCCAAGTTCAACATTCTCTATGAGCAAGAACACGCTTAGCTCCTTCATCTACCAATTAACTTTGTTTTTGCTAAGTGAAAGAAAAACAAATCACATTAAAATAGAAATGGTTCGTACTGTTTTTATTTCAGTATTTTTACATTTCTTTAATGTAAAATATCTCATACAAAATGGACTCATCAAATTTTGTTGGGGACTAATCAAATGTTTAAGGGGGCTCAAGCTGCTGATAAACCATGAGTCTAGGATATGCCTTGAAAAAATCCTAGTGACAACGGTGTTGATCCTTAACTTCCATTATAAAAAAAAAAATACGAAACGGTGATACCCGTTTTTGTCCAAGATTGTGTCAATTACCTCAATAACTTTTTCTTTTTTCTTTTCTACTGTCTTTTTCCCTGGTTCATTTTTCTTTGGTGGCATTTTATATAATATTAGGCAATAATTAGGCCTATTCTACTGATAAATTTCTCGCTGAAATGATTTCAGAAATCTGGCGAAATGTGGCTCAACAAAATCGGAAGTCAAATATTTGGAATACCGATCCCGATAGAAAAAACTCTGGCCCACATGCAATATCAATGCACAAAATTTAAATACTATCGCAAATATTTTCCATAATATGCTTCATATAATAAGAAAATAGATCGGCATTTCTATAAGTTTATATAAAAAGAGATTTTAACAAAAAGTGTTTGTAAAACATATAAAATAGAATACTTTCTAAATCTAATTCTAATCATCTTGACTAGGAAAGACAGAGTTGACCACCTATTCTCAGAATAAGTAGACATTTTGACGGAATGCATGTCTCCAGGCTCTACCTGATAAACATGCGGTATTTAAAAAGTTTTTGTAGTAGTTTTTAATTCAAATGTAACTCTACTTACAATTTCATCTCGAAAAAACCTTTAGACACCCATGAATTATAAAATACAAATCAGAAAACTCATCAAATTTGCCTAAACTTCAATGTCGCCGAAGGGGTATACTACATTTCCGCATTTATAAAACCTAAGATGACTTTCACGAGGTATTTATAACAATATTATTTAAAAATCCATGTTTAGATGAATATTTAAACAGGTATCAATATACGTAAGATCGGTTTTTAAATTCATCTTTCGACTTTACTCGATGTCGCCAAGAAGTACGTAATCTACGTTGCCAAATATAGATATGTCTTTTAAAATCTTAAATACTCTTTATTTCTGTTGCTAATATTAAAAACTTTATTAGATTATAACGGTCTATTATGTAACAGAGAGAAGATATTGCCGATGTCCATTTGATACACGAAAAACAAGTTCTTAAAACTTAGAACGCCCTCTCCTAGGTAAACACAAAATAATGTTCTATATCCAAGTACAATAATATCAAAGGTAATATTAACATATTTTTTTATTATTATTATCATTATTTTTTACATAAAACATTGATGAAAATTCTGCCAGTACTGAGATATTTACTTGTTAAACAACTAGGGAACAAGAAAATATGATTAGTTTTATATTCAGTTAAAAATTTTATTAAGGTTATTCAGTTTTATAATTATTAAGGTCTTATCAAGAAAACAAAGTGTTCCTGATACTGTTTAGTAAATAAATTGTTTTAATATTTCAGTACACCCAGATCCAAATTGCAAACCCCTTTATTTTTATTTGCAAACCGAATTTAGTGATCGCGGGGTACATGCGCACCGTCATCAGACTTGTTTTATTAAGTAATGGTTATATAATCCATTATAAACAAAATGGTCAAAAAGGAACAAATGCGCCCCCGTTTTTTAATACTGTACCTGCTAAACTACCACTAATATGGCAAATTTCTACACTTCAATCAATATCTATTCCTAAAAACATGACAGTTTTCTCATAAAATTTCAGTAGCATAAAGTTTGAAAATACACTTTTTGTGAAGCGTTTTTATGGGTTTGCCTGCATTTTCTTTAAATCAGTGTAATAAAAGTGTAATTTCTTCTTGCCTCAAGTGTATAAAGTTTTTATGCCAATAAGCCAAAGTGTTTTCATCTGCATGCTTGTGCAGAGCACCATCTTTTATAAAATAGAACATCACTGATATTAAAGAACAATGCCCCAAATATGGAACCTTGGGGAACTCCTTTCTTAATTGATTTCAACCCAACTAATAGTGAATCTTTGTTGTTTGACCTGCTGTGAACGTTCAGTCAAGTAACTCCCCAATATAGAAATTGGATTTGACGTGAGTGGATATAGGTTGCAAAATCGAAAAGCTTTAGATATTTGCCACATGTATATATTTTGATCAGGTGCCATTTTCCGGCAGCCTAAGTAGTGTGGTTTGACAATTATGAGCTTGCCCAAAGCACAGGCAATTGCATCGCTTGGGGGTCGAATTTACTACTCAAATACTTTTAATATAGTAAATTCGACCCCCAAGCGATGTAATTGCCTGTGGCTCAAAGGCGTAATGTTCATCATTGAAAATATACTGTCAAAATAAACTATTGATATTGCGTACTTCAAACCATCTAATGGATCTTAGAAATACATGTAGAAAGTATTTAAAACGCTACTGGTCTATGATTTTTCTTTGACGGAGGATCTTAATTCTTGTACAGAGAATGAGCATGAGTGTGCTTGAGTCTATCTGGAAAAATGACTGATTTGCTAAAACTGAAATGTTGTTCCTAAGAACAGTCCGGTGATCCTGATCTGAGAAGGTCTGCAGACAAAGGTTCTACTCGTTTGGATTTCTTCATATTTAGATTGTTAATGGGTTATGCATTCTGATTTGGTTTTATTTCTTTGTCGAGTGGCATTTTCCTTGATAGCTTGTAGATTGCTATAACCTCTGTCATCTAAACATCCGTGGATACCTGGTATTTCATTTGCTATATTTCGACAAGATTCATTAAAAGTCTGACAGATTTATAGCGTAGTTCAATATATTGTTAATTTCCCTCTCTAATCCAAAATGATTTGTGGATTACGTAGGAAGGAAACGTATTTCATTTTTATAGCAGACTATAACAGAGCATGCGCGATTACATTAATTGGTCTAGGTACATCAATTAATAGGATAATTTTGGAAATTGAAATTTTATGATAATTTTTTTTTAAAATATGGCTTAATATAGACACTAACATATCAGTGCCTGGCTATGAATAAAAAGAAAGGTAAAGAAATGACGACACAAACGACAAGACTTGTCATTTAAAGATACTAGTGTGTGTGTATTTATATATATATATATATATATATATATATATATATATATACACGGTCATGAAATCATTTCCCAACTTCAGATTGGAAGTTAATTAAAAAATGTCTGCAGAGTGTTCTGCAATAATTAATATTGTGATGGTATTTAACGGTGTCTGAGAGTAATAAAAGATATAGCGGGAACGTCTGAACGTGATTGGGAAGATTAATTGCACGAAGCATCACGCGCATCTCCAAAGCGTGGCAAGATAAACGTGAACAGGACCAGCTTGCAATCAATAAGCATATAGAATTGATTTTGTGATATATCGCTTCCACCGATGTGAATGATTGTTTGTTTTCTAGAGGATCGTACCTATTCAAGGTGATACGACGTGATTTTAACAAGAATTTTTCTTCTTCTGAGGCCGTGTTCTGATCAAATTCCAGTCATGTTAAAATGACACATTGCACCAAGAGTAACAGAATAGTTGCGCGGGATTTTCCCGATATTTTTATTAGATATAATTATCTTGGCGAACAAGTTATTCTGCGTCGTGGAGTGTGCATCAGATTAATGAAAACAGCTGGAAATTGCCATCATCTGCGAGGTAAGGCGGCAATACATTAGCTCACCTCTCCATGCTCGTTCTTTCATGCTGTATGTTAAGTCAATGTTATGTCAATGTGTGTACTCGACACATGTATATATTATGTATTAGATATCGGAAGTTACGTATTAAATTTCAGATTTAAAACTATACAAACCTACAGATCCTTAGGTATTGCGAACTGAACAAATTACAGATGCACATACAGCTTTACCCTTGTCTGTCGCTCTTCTGTTCAAAATGTTGCTCTGTGAACATTGTTTCAATGCCAACAATATCAGCAAAACATATTCTTAGATTTTGTATTCTTTTAGAAAATACGGGATGCAGAGTCTACTAAGTGCTTTACGATACATGTAATGCAGCTATGAATATGACAAAGAACGTGGTGACTGACGACGGGATGTCAGAAAATGACGTCAGTATCGGAAATATCTTCGGTCTGCTGGCGCCAATTTTAGTTGTCATTGTGATGTGTATTATTTTAGTTCTGTCATTTTATAAATTTCACAAAAGATTACACAACAAAAAAGAGCACCATATAGACTATATAAGGGCAAATCTTCCATTAAAACGTCCGAGAATCTCACCTCCCAATATGACTACGTTTAACGCGTTCGATTGGAAATCTCTCAACGCTGGATATCTGTATGAAGGTGTTCCACACGAAGACTATGTTGACTGTGATACACAAACTGTGAAAATGGAAGGTTCAAACAATAGAACTGTGGACTTTACCATTACAGAAAAGCTTGACCTTAAGTGTTCGAAGGTGAAGAAGTCACTTGGTACTCGGTGCAAATCTGGTGACAAATTTGATAGGTACCAATTCGAACTCGTCCCCACGATATGTCAACCTGAATCTGATTATTTACCCGGGGATGAAATATTTTATTGACAAAAACAGAAGAAAAAAATCAATTTTCAGGCAGTGAATTATTCGTTGGATTACATATCTCAGTAGAAAATATGTGCATCCTTTACTTTGATACAATAACATGTATCTCAATTTTATTTTACCTTGTCATGAATATAATTTTTTATGGATAGAACACATCGACCTTGACCTTGGCGATATAGCGTCCTTGGTGATCACTTTTCTATTTACGTCACATATTGACATTGGCATATCACACCTTTATTTTTCAGGGTTTTTAAAAAGAATAAATCCGAGAGAACTACAACGAACTTGTTACAATATTACCTGTTAAGATTGTTATATCTAAATGAAAATTTCCTGTATCGACTTGTTCTTGAATGTACAAAATGCATGTATATTCTCGAGAACAAAGTTGTAAAATATTTGTACTATATATTTCTATGTAAAGCATGAGGTCCCTATTGGGCACACATAACCTAGGTGATGAATCTGTATGCTTTAAACTTTTTTAAAGAAATGTTTTTCAGTTGATAATACCCCGGGCCTCTTCACACGGGCATATCAATGGGTCCCGTTAGCGCTCCGTGAAATAATAGACTAGTATATTCCTGTGCACGTGAAGAGCCTCATGGTATACCATCTCATGTACTTTCAAAAACTGAATGACTTTTCTTACATTTATATTTCAATGATTTTGATTACAGTTTAATAATAAATCAACCTACTAGTAAATTAGGTCAAGTGTATTCATACACATTGATTAGAGTAGTTCAAAAGTTCCTTTTCATGCAATTAGTAAAAATATTAAGGAGGAAATGAAGTGCATGTAAATATTTTATATTACACGATGGGGCGAAGTAGTGATATAAAATGCCGTCTTGCTTTTAGTACGTATATGGTTAGTAGCATAAAGTGAGGGTGCTTGGATAATCCTTTGACCAATTGTAACATTGCTGTTTTGAAATCTGAGCTACATTATAGCCACTGGAACTATGACAGGAATATGGAAGCCTCCACACGAATGTCACGATACTTCTTGTCATTTCTCTTTTATCTGAATTACAATATATCTTTTTAAAAACAATTGTATCCTTGGATGTGGGCGTGGCTCACAGATTGAATTCTCCACAATTCTTCAAAGTGATGCTTTTTGGGGTGAAATGTTAAGTTGAAATTCTTCCAGTGCGTGTCCCTGAAGTAGAATTTGAATCCGATTGATACATTTAAGCATCCTCACTACCCAAGTACGTTCCGAAGAGCTCAGGTAAGCTTTAATATGTCAAATGACGTTTGCTGACAGGAATATTCCTCGCCCTTGCCTTCTCCCAAACACCAACCAATCGCTTAAATTTGAAACTTGAATTTTCGAATTTTATTTAATCTATAACTACGATTGTAATTTCACAAATCATGTATTTCCTTATTGATTAGTGCAGCGGCCAGTCTGGTGAAATGTAGTCGATCGTTTAAAAAAAACCATTAATGCTTTTGTTTACTGCAACACACGTGTACACGCACGTGCCTGAGTGGAGCTATTTAGAATTTGACAAGATCCTGATCTTTTTATCGTGCCGTGATGTGGCAAGGGTGAGCCAAATCAAGAGTTCTGTTTCAGTATGCCGTTTTCACCTGAATTAACCCACCGCCTTTGATTCTGCGGCGGAACCTGTAAAAGCCCTATAGTGTAACTCGTCCAAGTTTTTGGAGTATACATCGTCAAACTCGCCAGCACTTTAACTAACGGAATTTGAACTACGTACTTATTTTCTGAAATGATAAAAATTCTAAGAAAGTCATAAGGCAGAAGTATATATTCACATAAATATTCAAATATCAATAATCGTAAAATATCAGCCCCGCACAGGAATTATTCAGGCCGATGTATCAGCATACATAAGACTAAAACTCGTGCGTTTTATGTGTCTTAATTCATAATAATGACTGGTATATACAAGTAGTAACATTTATCATGGTAGAATGTTCCAATCAAACAATTTTGTTGACAACACGTTATAACATGTTCAGAGAGACTCCAGACAATCCGTCATTCCATTTCTAGTCTATTTTAACATACATATATGTTGTTAAGTTTGATGCCAAAAATTGGACTATCTCTCTGGAATTTGAAAATGACTACATGAATGATTGATTTCGATGTAATGAGAAGTTGATTGATAGTTCTGGAAATCAATACCAAATCCCAATGGAAGTATCGAGTTATAAGCACTGGCAGTATACTAATTTTTAAGGTCACTATTGCACTAACAGTAACGGTGTGCGTGTTAGTGTTCCGTGAATAAGAGCTGAGAATTGACCTGTTTCTTACTCAAACATGACACAGTATTCTCTCTTATACAGCTGGTCAACAATATTCTCTCTTATACAGCTGGTCAACAATATTCTCTCTCATACAGCTGGTCAACAATATTCTCTCTTATACAGCTGGTCAACAATATTCTCTCTTATACAGCTGGTCAACAATATTCTCGAAGAGACGTAAAACAAACAGTTTCCTTTAAAATTGAACTCTTTACCTTAATGCCAATAACAGCCTTTATACAGTACATGCCAATAACAGCCTTTATACAGTACATGCCAATAACAGCCTTTATACAGTACACGGCGAAGCCTCCAATTAAGTGTGATTTTTGATCAAGCATTTACAGGAGAGTATTTATACTGAATACAAGTGATGGTGCTCAAGATAGGTTTTAAAAGATGAAATTTGCTTCACGTACTTTTTTGGATCTTGGGATAAAAGGTACTTGGATAGTATTTTCAACGTGAAGTTATTTGTTGAGTATGTTGGAATTTGATATT
Organism: Ostrea edulis; assembly: GCF_947568905.1. Taxonomy (NCBI): domain Eukaryota; kingdom Metazoa; phylum Mollusca; class Bivalvia; order Ostreida; family Ostreidae; genus Ostrea; species Ostrea edulis. Next base: position 3,172,215 of record NC_079165.1, read on the forward strand.
GCCAAAAGAAGGGTGATACCTCAGATTTAAACATGACTTTATACAATTGACCAAGTCAACCACTGTACCTGACCAGGCCTCAAGACCATAAACTGAGAATATACTTTAAACGTCAAAATTTTGATCACTTATGTGAAAGGTGAAGATAACGAACTGAGATCAATCTCAAGATCGATAAATCTTAAGATTTATTTAGCACAGGTGTTTAAAAATGCAGGTTTATATAAAAAAAAAAAAAAAAAAGCAAAAGCAAACGTATACTGAAATTTTCTTTGTTTATGAAAATTATTTCAAAAGTTAGTTGGATTAGAAATTTAGACTTACGTCTTTTCTCAGTTTATGGTCTTGAGGCCTGGTTCGTATATTGATGTTGTTGTATTCAATGATCAGAATTTTTTTTTATTCCTTAACCTAGAGAAGTAAAACCACTGTCGGCATCGATACATCCTGTAAAACGCGCCATTTGGGGCTGTCTACAAATCATTATTTCAGGGGGTCTAGGTAGCCATTATTTTTTTCACTATCCAAATCCCCCATCATAGTCAACTTTCGACTGTTAAAAGGGTTAAATTCACTACCCACGCATAGGACATGACAGGAGAGCAGTCACGGTATTTTTAAGATATAAGTTAGGAATTCTTCGATATGGCAAATCTCTTTAATGAAGCGGGATATATCTTTACAGTAGGGAGATATCTCTTTAAGCTGGAGAGATATCTCTTTCGCCTAGAAAATTATCCTTTTTGAAAGCCTTAAGTATATCCCCTTACCACCAACAGATATAACTTTATCGATGCAGTTTAGGAGATATCTTTCAAAATTAAAAAAAAATATCTCTTTCAGATTTTTACAAAGAGATATCCCTCTAAATTTTGAGAGATATCTCATAAAGCGATATCTTTTCCATCTTACTGTAATTAAGACCGCGTTTTCGTGTATATTGCAGGATAGCCTCCGAGGTCGAGAAATGTCGTTTTGAAATATATAAGCCGAGGCTTTTATATTTCAAACATTTCGATACCAAGGAGGTTATCCTCCAACATATATGAAAACAAGAACTTTATTTCTATTCTACTTCACGTCAAAAATATACAGCCGATCGTTTTCCTATATACCTACGAATTAGGTCACTGTGACGTCCTGACTCTTTCCGAAACAGCCTATATTGTTTTTTGCTGACGAAAAAGTTGAGATGGTGGGGGTACTCTAAATATATTTTTAAAAGAAATATATTTCCAATATTTAGTTTAATGTTAACGGAATATATCAATTGCTTTGAATATAGTTCAAGAAAAACTAGTCCCTGCATCACCATGTTTACATGTGTGTTGCTCTGGGAATGCGTGCACGCACAGACGATTGTTTTATACCGAATGGCAAATGCTCTTCAGTTAATTTTGAATTTGTTTTATTACATATAGTGATTGATTTTTATGATTATAGAATTGAATTATCAGTCATCGACTTAAAAATATTGTTGCTTTAGCAAAACTTGAAGTGCAAGTGAGATGTGTATTAATTTTCTCATAATGATACGTATGAAGGTATATCGTAGGATAGTGACCTCGGCATTCCTTTGATCTTTGCAATAACTGTGGTAAAATTATGAATATTGCATAGTTTCACATGTACCAGTAGATTCATCAATATTATCACATTAAGTTGTACTTCAGCATTATCCATTTTAAATCACCATGTCTAAAATTACTAATAATTGTTTCACTGACTAATAGTGTAGCGTCAGGTTTAACATGGACCAATATAATATTTGTAGTAAGATTCTCCCGTCTCTGAATTAGTGGACTATTTTGGTGGGCTTTCACTTTGGAGAGCCTTCTCTGTGTATTCCACCAGGATTTATTAAAATAATCGAGAGAGATACCTATTTAATTTAGAGAGATATCTATCTAACTTAGATATCTGATTTTTTTTTAGGGTACTGAGCGTAAAATTATTTGAATTACAAATAAAACACTTTAGCCAATTTGGCTTCCGGTCGATTTCTCCTCTCAATAATACGAGATGAAAGGTATACAATTCAATAACATTCTACCATCCACAGAATACAAGAAAAGATATCACATGTTGCTTACAGATCTTTGGCACGGCGATCATCTTTTTTCTCTTTGACACTTGGTGAAAAGTTTATCTAAATTATCGTTGTATATAAAATACCTTCTCCTGTGTATAAACCCTCTCCCACTGTAATGTACGGTTTGTTTTCTTTGCATGGTCTTGTGGTTTTTTATATATTATGTGTAATAGTATTTATGAACGTAATCCAAAGAACAAGAAAACGATTGGTGTTGATCTTCTGGGTAATAAGTTTAACATTGGGGAACGTTTTGCTTGAATTGGTTTCAAGTCGATTTCCCTGGACGAAATCTATAGTTTCTGGACGAAATCTATAGTTTCTGGACGAAATCTATAGTTTCTAGTCGATTTCCCTGGAAGAAATCTATAGTTTCTAGTCGATTTCCCTGGAAGAAATCTATGCTTTCAAGTCAATTTCCCTCCTCCCGCAGTGTAGATGAAGGTTTGGTATCGATTTAAAATTATGTCAACGTTTGGCAATTTATGCAAATTATTTCACGTTCACTTTTGTATTCAGTTAAAAATTAACTTTGACTTTCAAGTATTTTATGTTTCTATTAAAGTAATATCATACAGTTTGTATTTGAATTCAATTTTTTTAAAATGCATACCTCCTTTCTTCCACAACAACGAATAAGAGATAATTTAAGATCAATTATCTATACATATTCGCTGTAAGGTGCCTAGCTAATTCAAAGCCAACGATTTGCTTATTCTCTTAGAGTAGATACGCATAAATTTCTCTTTCACAATTATATGTAACGGAATTAAGAACAATACTTAAACGAGTTTCATCGATATATCTAATCCATGCTTTACTTTGAAAATATGAGAGATAATTACAGAAATTACTCTGACAAGTCTGGGTAAAAATCTCGTGAAGAACAGCTGACTAAACGGAATAAAATCCACCAGCAGGCAGAAGGTTTGCTTCTGTAATTAAATGCAAATGAAGCGAGGGATTTTTTATACAAATATTATTGGTTAACTAATGGTATTGTTCCACAACATTGGAATAAGAGGTAAATGTTTTATTCCCTATCGTTAATTCTATATGAAGGTATGTTATTCGTTCTAAAGACGCTGGGATTTAAGAAACAACATACAGCTTTCCAAATGAATTAATTCAAAGATGAGTAATTTGAATTGATATGTATAATGATATAAAGAAACCCCTTACAATGATGAGATCTTCTGTGATGACATTATAACAACAATCTCAAAGGTCCAAGTTATACCTGAACGGAAAACATGAACAATTACAAGAAATCGAACGGCTCTATTCACAATGATATGGAAACCAAAATAAAATTCCTCAACCACTAAACTTAAACTCGGCAGGACGCAAGCAATATGCTGGATATCCATGCATGCCAGATATTGTAGTTTTACACCATACCAGATATCACAGTAGATACACATGCCAGATATCACATCACTACACCTTACCAGAAATCACAGTTCTGCACTGTGGCAGATATCACATTATTACACCATGTCAGATATCACATTATTACATCATGTCAGATATCAGATTATTACACCATGTCATGTATCACAATATTACACCATGTCAGATATCATACTATTACATATGTCAAATATCACAATATCACACACGTCAGATATCACAATATTACATCATGTCAGGTATCACAATATCACACCATGTCAGATATCACAATATTACACCTGTCAGGTATCACAATTTAACACTATGTCAGGTATCACAATATCACACCATGTCAGGTATCACAATATTACACCATGTCAGATATCACAATATTACACATGTCAGGTATCACTATATTACACATGTCAGATATCATAATATTACACCATGTCAGGCATCACAATATTACACCATGTCATGTATCACAATATCACACCATGTCAGATGTCACAATATTACACCATGTCAGATGTCACAATATTACACCATGTCAGATGTCACAATATTACACCCTGTCGGATATCACAATATTACACCATGTCATGTATCACAATATTACACCATGTCAGATATCACAATATTACACATGTCAGGTATCACAATATTACACCATGTCAGGCATCACAATATTACACCATGTCATGTATCACAATATCACACCATGTCAGATGTCACAATATTACACCATGTCAGATATCATAACATTACAACAAGCCGGGTTTCACAATCTTACACCATGTCAGGTATCAAAATATCACACCATGTCATGTATCACAATATCACCCTTGTCAGATGTCAAAATATTACAACATGTCAGGTATCACAATATTACAACACGTCAGATATCACAATATTACACCATGTCAGATATCACAATATCACACCAGGCCAGATATCACAATATTACACCATGTCAAATGTCACAATATTACACATGTTAGATGTCAAAATATTACACCATGTCATGTATCGCAATATTACACCATGTCAGATATCACAATATCACACCATGTCAGGTATCACAATATCACACCATGTCAGACATCACAATATTACACATTATCAGGCATCACAATGTTACACCATGTCAGATATCACAATGTTACACCATGTCAGATGTCACAATATTACACCATGTCAAATGTCACAATATTACACATGTTAGATATCACAATATTACACCATGTTAGGTATTACAATGTTACACCATGTCAGATATCACAATATTACACCATGTCAGATGTCACAATATTACACATATAAGATATCACAATGTCAAACCATGTCATGTATCACAATATCACACCATGTCAGATATCACATTATTACACCATGTTATGTATCAAAATATTATACCATGTCAGGTACCACAATATTACACCATGTCAGATATCACAATATTACACCATGTTAGATATCACAATATTACACCATGTTAGGTATGACAATATTACACAATGTCAGATATCACAATATTGTGATACCTGACATGGTGTAATATTGTGATACCTGACATGGTGTAATTTTGTGATACCTGACATGGTGTGATATTGTGATACCTGACATGGTGTAATAATGTGATATCTGATATGATGTGAAATCGTGATATCTGACATGGTGTGAAATTGTGATATCTGACATGGTGTAGTATTGTGATATATATGACATGGTGTGATATTATGACATCTGACATTGTGTAATATTGTGATATCTGACATGGTGTAATATTGTGATATCTGACATGGTGTGATATTGTGATATCTGATATGGTGTGATATTGTGATATCTGACATGGTGTAATATTATGATATCTGACATGGGGTGATATTGTGATACCTGACATGGTGTAATATTGTGATACCTGACATGGTGTAATATTGTGATATCTGATATGATGTAATATTGTGATATCTGACATGGTGTAATATTGTGATACCTGACATGGTGTAATATTATGATACCTGACATGATGTAATATTGTGATATCTGACATGGTGTAATATTGTGATATCTGACATGATGTAATATTGTGATACCTGACATGGTGTAATATTGTGATACATGACATGGTGTAATATTGTGATATCCGACAGGGTGTAATATTGTGGTACCTGACATGGTGTAATATTGTGATACCTGACACGGTGTAATATTGTGATATCTGACATGGTGTGATATTGCGATATCCGACAGAGTGTAATATTGTGATACCTGACATGGTGTAATATTGTGATACCTGACATGGTGTAATATTGTGATATCTGACATGGTGTAATATTGTGATACCTGACATGGTGTAATATTGTGATATCTGACATGGTGTAATATTGTGATATCTGACATGGTGTAATATTGTGATACCTGACATGGTGTAATATTGTGATATCTGACATGGTGTAATATTATGATACCTGACATGATGTAATATTGTGATACCTGACATGGTGTAATATTGTAATACCTGACATGGTGTAATATTGTGATATCTGACATGGTGTAATATTGTGATACCTGACATGGTGTGATATTGTGATATTTGACATGGTGTAACATTGTGACATCTGACATGTGTAATATTGTGATATCTGACATGGTGTAATATTGTGATACCTGACATGGTGTAATATTGTGATATCCGACATGTGTAATATTATGATATCTGACATGGTGTAATATTGTGATATCTGACATGGTGTAGTATTGTGATATCTGACCTGGTGTAATATTGTGATACCTGACATGGTGTAATATTGTGATACCTGACATGTGTAATATTATGATATCTGACATGGTGTAATATTGTGATATCCGACATGTTAGATATCACAATATTACACCACGTCAGATGTCGCAGTACATATCGACGTTCTTCGCTGCAATGCCATATACATATATTTACAGTACTGCTTTTAATGTGTGTAAATGAAAACAACTTAAATTTCCTATCTTTTTTCTATCAGGAATACTTTTTATCAATTGTTTCCTTTCTGTTATAGAGGTTGTTAAATGAATTTGTCAAAGACGTATTTAATGAAAATTTGTTCAGATCCATAAATGAAATTGAAAGAAACGCAGTACCTAACAAAATTTATTTATATGAATGCATTGTTTTAATTAATTCACTGAAACACTCCGCTTAAAATGTTAAAAATGTTCAAGATCCTCCGTTAAAATGGAGTTTCCCCAGGTAAAGCAATCTGTAGAAGATGAAAAAATATCAATTTTTTTAAAAAAAATTCTTATTTAAAAAGTCACAAACACCATAAATGGCAAACTTTTCGTCTAACCTATCCTTAAATTAGGGAAGAATCTATTAAAGTCGCCAAGTAATAAGCATGACAGCAAATATAAAGATATATGAAAATTTTGCCAATTTTGTAAATCTGAAGAAAGCAGTGTCACATTCACGACTGGAGACAATGAAGGCAAAATCCTTCAGATATTGATATTACGTGCAAATCTATTTTCCTACAACATTATTGTAGTTGCAACCAGCTATATATTTATTAATTTCATGTCTCTCATAGTTTGTAAACTGAACGCATACGATATAAGATGAAGAAATATTCATTAAGTTGTCAGATATGGAGGTATAGGCTGGGATTTTTTTTCAATAGAATATATTGATGTTCTTTTATTTATTTTTGTCACTTAAAGTATCAAAAATCATGACCTAGTATAATTTTTTGATGAAATATTATAAAAATCGATGTATCTTTGAGACGAGGCTACGTAGTGCTAGCCAAGTACTACTGGCAATTATGATTTAATGTTTAAGAGCAATTCTATGTAATGATCAAAGAATTACTAAGGTACTGAGAAATGGGTTGTCACAGAATATGCTCATACTTACTTTAAATGTTTCTTATTAAATACTTTAATGAAACATATATATCAAAATTGAAAAAATTTAACCCTGTTGCCATGGCAACAGAATGTCATTTCTCACCATAGTATAATTTTTTGATGAAATATTATAAAAATCGATGTATCTTTGAGACGAGGCTACGTAGTGCTAGTCAAGTACTACTGGCAATTATGATTTAATGTTTAAAATATTTCCATAGGATTATTGTATATAATCACAAGTTTTTTAAGTTTTAAGGAAGTTTTATCCGGTTTCTATTATTGACGAATTGAATTATTTGTAGTTTCAGAAGAAATCAACTGAACGTCCACATGGATCACGAGAAATGAGTGAATATTTGCATTTACAGGGTTTTGACTGTGAAATCTCAATAATCAGTATTTCACCATGAACGCGCTGCAGTTGTAAACAATGCGCGTATGAATACAGAACTACATGATCAATATAGAACGTCTATTTTAATGACTGGAAAATCTGACAGGATTGAAAGTAGAATGTAGATATAAGAAATAAATTTTGTTTTTGAAAATGCATGAGGGTATGAACTGTTGCGCTTCAATTCAGCATACTTTAGGAAGAAAAAGATTGATTATATTACTAATGAGAAGACAAAACTCAAATTTCAATCCTATAAAAGTTTTCGAGAATTAAATTATATTTGAGCTGCTTTGGAACTAGTTTTTATTTCTTAAACTTTTACAGTTGTAACTAATGACTTGTCTGGTAGATATAGTCTCGCAGAATGATAAACACATTTTGATTGCATGTGGGGAAACAAGATTTTGCATTTGCAAAACCAATAATTACCCTTATACAAAAGAAAAATCAAGATTTTCACTCGTAAAACAACGCACACACATGTATGTACATATGTATATTATAAGCATGAAAGGTGAAGATAACGAACAATGATGAATCTCAAAACTCCTATATGGAATACAAATTAAAGAGTTGAGCAAAGACGGACCCTTGGATATACCAGAGGTGGGATCAGGTACCTAGGAGGATTAAGCATTCCCCTGTCGACCGGTTCCACCCGGCTTGATGCCTATGTCTTGATCAGGTAAACGGAATAATCCGTAGCCAAAATCAGTATCCCAAGAACAATCTAACAATCGGTATAAAACACGTCAGACAGCATTTGACCCAATGATAGGTTATATGTATTGGTAAACTAGATTATTATAAGGAGCGTAGAATTTGCGAAATGCTGACTTTAAACGAGACTGTTGAAACCCTTGTATCATCAACTCGTTTGTCATTAGCCTGCCTTGATTCAAAAACTGATCATTCGCATAACAAGCTCTTGCGTATCGAATCAGTTGAGAGACATAAGGACATATGCAGGTGATAATAAAATATTGCTACATAAATATGGGAAGTTGACGGTGGAAAAGCTGAAATCATCCCGTTTGTCATAAAGTTGAGTTTTTAATTTGCCGTAGATATTTATTTTCAATAAAATGTCTGAATACGAAGCAGATATGTAGGACTCTGTGGTGTCTTTTATTTCGAATTCACAGGGATATATCAAATCGACATATGAATGAAAATTATCTTTCTTAGTAGATTAAACTTCATCGATATAAAAAAAAAATGTATCTAAATGTCGAGTTGAAGGCTACGGCAGGAGATTTTTTTCTTCTCATGTAGAAGCTTTTGATTAAACTCTGCTTCATAAGAATAAAAAAAAAACAGGTCAGATAACAAAGGAGCACGATTCGTGCCCATGAGAATTCCAACAGACTGTTGGAACACCTGATCACCAAAGACAACGAATATTTTGCGTCAATCAGGAACTCCAGCATTTTTTTTCAACTTCAGAGTACGTGTGCGTGGAATCAGAGTGGTGTTTAACATAGTAATGTTTTGGATGACTGATCACTAGAGATGAATATTTTTTTTTTCCATTTTTGTTGAATAAGCAACTGTCTATGATGGCAAAAATTCTAGTCTTTAATTCATCGTTAGGAATGGTATGCATCTCCCATTTTCGTAAATTTGCGTGCGAATTTCATTGACCTTTTTCTGATCATGCAGTGATTCCTTGTGATGTTTTTTTTTTATAAAGAACCGGAGACAAATCTTTCCTAGTTTTTTCTTTCCTTACTGTGTACTCTTTTAAGTACTACATTATCTTCGTCGTGCCACTATGTGTGTGGTTTTTCCTTTCCTTTTCAATTCTTTGTCAAATGAGTATCAAAGGTTTGGCAATTTCCTTCTACATCTACAAATACTTTGCAGTCTGCTCATTTTTAGTTATTGTTTTAAATGCCTCTTTGTAGCTGGACAAACGCAAAACAAATGTAATTTTGCTTTCGTGAATATATCATTCATTAAGTAAAAAGGCCTGTGTATATCTTTTTTTTAGTTTTCTGATATTCGTGTTTTACTCGTCTTGTGCACAATTGTTATGTAGCCCCAAACCACTTAATGCTGGATCAATTAATTATAGTTTGTTCGTTTGACAATTACAGTTAAGTTTCCGTTCAATATCTCTTGTCACTAAACGTCACAGAGCACGAGTAAAATTGTACTGTTTTTCAGACTCACGTCTCATGATTAATTACTTCATAAAGACTTGTGCTAAAGAATCACCCACAGTTAATAGTCGTTTACCACTGGCCTGGGACTAATATTTGATGGAATATTAATTGGAACTAATAGATTTATCCTATCTCTTTTGATCACGTCTGATTACGTCACGTGATACCCGTATGCCCTGTGTGGGCTTGAAGATGTAACAAAGCAGTTGTTTGGTGACTGTAAACAATTCGTGTATGGCTGCAAGAGAATGATTTGCATCACATACTAATTGTAATGGTACCTTCGGAAGTATCACCATCAAAGCACACAGTATGAATACTAATTGAAATAACATGAACTACATACTAGTAAATTGCATTACGTTGATTGATTGGATGTTGTGTTAAGCCGAATGGGCGATATTTCAGTCATAAAAATGAAGATTTTCCTCTACCCGGCGTCATTCAATTATCGTACCATCCTCAGGACGCTCTTTAATACGAGGAATGTGTTTCATGGTGTATGGACAGAACCTCCATATTGGGATTCCCTTACGTCTCGCCCAATATCCTTACTGTATCCTCGCAAAATGCTATCTAGAACGGAACTAATCGACTTTTTAAATGTATTCGTGCGTATCGGATAACGCAGGTTTTGATATTATAATTATCCTTTCACTGTCTTAAATGTCACTCGTTTTAAGCACATGAAACAAATCAATACCATTTCTTGTTCCGGGACATGTACACGGACTCTGACGTCAAACTGTTTCTTATTTGTCGAGAAACTGAATGTCGTCTTCTTTCATTGATATGGCCACGCACTGCAAACCGATGTTAGAGCAACAACAAAGCACGCAATTCATTTTTGGGGCTCGAAAACAGAACTGCCATTAAGCTAATCTTTATCAAACTGTTTCATGCTTAATTTTATGCTGTTTTTCTTCAAGGTCTTTTAATATTCAACAATGTCTTCTCATCGTTCAGTTGCATTATAATTGACCGTGATTTGAATCTACAGAGAATATTCAGTGGCATTACTAAATCATAGAAGCCTTATATTAGGTTGATTGCATTTACATGAAAATCAGTAAAATTTTAGATAAATATTTGCATAATTTAAATAAACGATTTCCGTTTGAAGTAAGAAAATGCATTTCTCTTTCCACAAACAAATCAATACTCATATTACAGGAGACTGTGGAAGGCATTCGTAATGTAATTGACATGTAACTTTATCAATATTAAATTTAGAATCTTCTTTCGAGTTGACTGTCAGTGTTACACTTGACAGTACATCAATGCGTCATGGGACAAGACAAAAGTATATAATATCCACGCTAAAGCACATATCATGTCTCCTTACTGCTTAGCTTGGTCCTAGTGCAAGTATCCATCTGGGAGTACAAGGAATTCAGTGTTGGTAATTGGGTAGATTTTTCCGGACTGCGCTGACGACCATCATCTCTAATGCTGCCTGACGTGTTTCATTCCACTTGTCAGGCCGTTCTTTACTTACTGATTTTAACTACAGATTACTCCGTTTATCTGAAGATAGAGGGCTCACGACGGGTACGACATGGGATGCTTACTCCTTATAGGGATCTGATCCCACCTGTGGTATGTCCAGGGATCTGTGTTTACCCTACTCTTAATTTTGTATTCTTTACAGGATTTATGAGATTGATCATTGTCCGTTATCTTCTCTAAAAGGTATTGCACCTATCGCCCTTGGTCTTTAAGATACATTACGTATAGGTCTTCAAGGACGACCACTATTGGCTATTTAATCTTAAACAAAAGTATCAAAATTCAAAAGAAAACCAGTATATCATCATTTTATCAAAGCTGTACCCACATCTAGCTTCCACCACGTAATTCTCACCATTTTCCAGCTTCAGTCATCTTTCCGTTTCTCAGTATGACTTCTTCCATGTGACAACCTTCTGGACGCAGACTGTAGACTTATTTTCAGTTCTTGCAGGATTACTGTATGGACGTAAACTGTGAACTTTCATTTCCTCATTCGGACTGTCTTGTGAGAACACAAACTGAAAAAACTATTTTATCAACAAATCTTTCTCACAATTTCCCGAACTTTTTCTTATAATGTCCTGCATTTCAGAGTTCGGTATTCTCCAACATTGCTGCAGACCTCCATTTATCATATAAAAATAAAGTTCATCAGAACATTATTTATAACTTCTGGTAACAAATTCTTGGCCTTGCTAGTCTGCAATACGAAAGAAAGCTATGTTAGTTATTTGACAACAGATTGTGTGCCTAGTAAACTGTACAGTAACACAGGCGATGCATCATAGAGCCGTGTCATTAAAACATCTTACAGGTAATCTGGAGAGAATAGGAGGATTTCGTCAATCTATTGCTGAAGGCATGGGTGAATCTTAATGGAAATCGACATTATATAGCTATTCTTCCGGGAGAGGACTAACTGTATAGCTATTCTTCCGGGAGAGGACTAACTGTATAGCTAGTCGTCTGGGGGTGGACTATCTATGTGTTATCTATTAACAGAAATCATTTTCATTCATATGTCATTTCGATATATCCCAGTGAAGTCGAAATAAAAGACATCACAGAGCCCTACATGTAGATCTGCTTCGTACTTAGATATTTTATTGAGCATAGATGTTAACAGCAAACTAACAACTCGGCTTTATGACAAATGGGATGTCTTCAGCTTCTCCATCGTTAACTTCCCATATTTATGTAGCAATATTCCATTATCAACTGCACCTGGTGTTGCTCGGAACTGATTCGATACACAAGAGCTTGCTCTGTGTCTGCGTATGATAAGTTTTTAAATCGATGCAGGCTATTGACACACAAGGTGATGTTACAGGGGTTTCAACAATCTCGTTTAAAGTCAGCATTTCGCAAATGCTGTGGTAGTTATAACAAGTTATGGCAAGGTCAGGTCAGCTATATAATTGTTATTTAACTGCTACAGGTATCCTGTAATCCAGTATTACCTGTTTCAGGGTCGATCTGCCAGCGATTTATCCAGCAAACTCTCGCCTATAGGTAAGTAGGTTCACTGCCTTGTGAGGTTCAAAGACTTGCGGCAATGTGATCTAAGAAAACCTGCACGGTTCAACGGTTACAGCGGCGCTTCAGCAAAGTGAGGTGTCACATGCAGGGCGATAACCAAAGACCAGTAGTGAGCATCGGCCAGACACGGCAGCCTCTCTCTCCACCCAGACGTCATACTCTGTATGCCCTGGTCCCTGGACAACGGCTGTGTGTCAGAACCTTTCCAAGTCACCAATGGCGTGAAGCAAGGTTGTATGATGACTCCAACGCCCTTCAGCATCCTGTTTGCAGTCATGTTACAATCGGCTCTTTCCAAGTCTAGTGCAGGCATCACCATAAACTACTGTTCAAATGGACGCGTCTTCGATCTGCGAAGACTAAAGGCAAAGGCCAAAGTGCAGCAGGCTCTGCTTCAGGACTTTCTGTTTGCATATGATTGTGCCCTAGCAGCCACTTCCAAGGACGGCCTGCGAGAACTAATAGACAACCTGTCGGAGGCATGCGGTTCGTTTGGTCTCAAAATCAGTCTCAATAAATCAGAGGTACTCCATCAAACCAAGCTGCAATCAATGCCACAAGAGCCATGCATCAAGATCCAGGAGACACAATTGTAAAATGTAGATGCGTCCACCTATCTCGGCAGTCGCGTGACCTCCGATTGTAGCCTGGATAAGGAAATATCCAGTCGTCTGTCCAAAGATATTGCTTCCATAGGTCACCTCTGGACTAGACTGTGGAGTGAGCGCGGCCTAAAACTCAAAACTAAGGTAGTCGTCTAAAGAGCAGTTGTGCTAAAATCGTTACTGTACCGTTGCGAGACCTGGACCCTATATAGCCGCCACATAAAGCAACTGGGCCAATTCCATCAACGCTGTCTACACAAGATAATGGGTATCAAGTGGCAAGATATGATCACCCATGCAGAGGTGCTAAAGCATGCATCTACCTGGCATCGAAGCTTTGTTAAGGCTCAACTCATATAGACCGGTCATGTTATGAGAATGAGTAATGACCGTATCCCCAAACAGCTGTTCCTCTCGTTCCTCTCAGAGCTTGCTACGGGCACACGTAATCTCACAAAGCCTGTGACATCAAAGTCGATGGGTGGGAGTCCCTGGTCAAAGACCGTGACTCATGGAGGACTTCGGTCATCAAAGGTGTCAAGCTCTTTGAAATTACACGTCTTGATGGTCTGGAAGCGAAACGTCAGGCAAAAAAAGAGAAACAGCAGAGCACATCCTGCAACATAGTTTCTCCGCAGTGGGGAAAGACTCCGAAGTCACATGAGGCGAAACTGAAAGCATCGTCCATTCGACGGCTATCCAAGAAGAAAATAACGATATAACCTGTTATTGGGTCAAATGCTGTCTGACGTGTTTCATATGAATTGTTAGGTCATTCTTTACACACCGATTTTGACAACAAATTACTCCGTTTACCCGATCAAGATATAGACCTCGCGGCAAATGTGACCGGTCGACAGGGGATGCTTACTCCTCCTTAGCACTTTTGTATTCCTTATGAAAGGTGAAGATAACGAAGAATGACCAATCTGATAATTTCTATAAGGAATACAAAATAAGGAGTAGGGCAAACACGGACCCTGGATATACCAGAGGTGGGATCAGGTGCCTAGGGGGAGTAAGTAACCCCTGTAGACCGGTCACACCTGCCGTTATCCCTATGTCTTGATCAGGCAAACGGAGTAATCCGCAGTCAAAATCAGTGCGCCAAGAACGGCGGAAAACCGGCATGAAATACGCCAGCCAGCACCCCACCAAAAGACAGGATGCACTAGCAAACCAGATCACCACTACGACTATAGAATCTGCGAAACACTAGCTGCAATAATGTAGCCCTCTCTGATTTTTTTTTTTTTTTTTTTTTTAGGGAGAGGGCTACAACTCCTTAGGATCTCCGTAATGGTGCAAATGCGGGAGTGATTCACTCCCGCAACATTTGCGCTCATTCTAAACATTTCCTGACTTTCTTTAGGTAAATAAAATGATATTCTATGTTTCTTAGTCAATATATAAATTTACAACCTGCAACTTTAGATTTGTGAGGCTCTATTCTACCGTTTTCAACAATTTCGATAAATTCCAATTTCTCGATTCATATTTGTGCGCCATGTTTGAGGTACTGAAGTTTCAACTTCCGGTTGTCAAGTCATTTGCATATGCCATATAAGGTAGTATTTACATCAATGGACAAGTATGGAGGCGAAAGCTATTTCGTCGGTATTGAAAAGGTTTGAATTAAATATCAAGTTAAAAACCGAACAGCAGAGTGTAAATTCTTTCTGCAACAATATGATTTTCCTTTCTTTGTCGAAGTGGCTCGAGTAACTACATTTTCGCGCTGATTGTCAATGTTTAGGCTTTTCATTAGATCCACCTACGAGATCTCGCGATAACAAGCATGGCGGAGCAGACGAAGAATTTTGCATGCTGTACATTATATATAATGAAAAACACCTTTATTAGACATGCCCGAGCACAAAGTTGGTACTCCTTTTGGTGTAAACAACATTTGGGACTAATACACAGAGTTAATTATCGGTTATTCATAAAATTATTTTGCACCATTACGGAGATCCTATGGAATTGTAGCCCTATCCCGAAAACGTCAGAATAAAAAAACCCAATTGGATAGGGCTACATTATTGCAGCTAGCGAAACACTGACTCCAAACCGAAACCCCTACAACATCCGCCAGCAACCCGTCCCTACCCCAAAACCGACCACATGCAGAACAAACCGCTGCGCACCGAACCAGTCGATACATAAACACCATACGCAGGCGTCAATGGAACGCTGCCACACAATATACGGGAAGCCGACGACGGAGAAGCCGAAATCATCCCACCTGTCACTAAGTTAAGCTGCCAGTTTGCCGTCAACATTCACCATCAATAAAACATTCAAGTACGTAGCAGACGTGGAGGACCCTCAGGGCTGTGGTGTCCCTCGTCTCAAGCTCATAGGGATATATGGAGTTAGAGGATTTATTAGATTGATCACTGTTGTCTTCATCTTTTATAGGATTTATTAGATTGATCACTGTTCGTTATCTTCGCCTTTATAGTAGTTATGAGATTCATCAATGTTCGTTATCTTCACCTTTTATAGGAGTTATTAGATTGATCACTGTTCGTTATCTTCATCTTTTATAAGATTTATTAGATTGATCACTGTTCGTTATCTTCATCTTTTATAAGATTTATTAGATTGATCACTGTTCGTTATCTTCATCTTTTATAAGATTTATTAGATTGATCACTGTTCGTTGTCTTCAGTTTCTCATCGCTATTTTTTCGGGGGAGGACTAACTAAACATTTATAACGGGGTGGACTAACTGTTTACCTTTGTTTTCGGGGTGGATTAACTGCATAGCTATTTCTTTTTTCTTTTAATGTTTTACGTCTCGTCGAGAATTTACTACTAGTAGTAGTAATTAGGTTTGTATCTAACAAATTTAATAACTATCTTATTTTGTCGAGGGACATACAGCGGCGAACCACAACTGATCATGGAATGAACTTTGAAATGTTGATAGGTCTTTGTCTAAAATCAATATAGTTAATTAATTAGTGAGAGGGTCAAAGGTTTGTAACGAGGTCTATGCGAAATGAATTGATACTCTTTCCCCATTACTGGTTGTCTATAACAAAATTTAATGAACTCAAGACAGTGTCAGAAATTTTACCGTTTGGCTAATTTGCGTGAATCGCCATATTGGATTCCCGATAGTTAATGGCCGAACAAAGGATTATATAAGAAAATAATGATCAACAACTAATTTTTATGCTGCATATCTTGGATTTCGAAAATCCTAAAAAGGGGGCATTACATTCACGAACGAACTTCTGTTTTCCAACAATAGCAATAAAATGTGAAACGTATACAAAAGTGAAGGTTCCCAGAACAATTGAAACACGAGACGCAAATCACAGTTCACAGAAAAAGATCGCAAAATGCCATGAAATGTCACCTTAAAAGATAATAACAAATAGTCTGTTCATTGTTTGGGAAATCCTAAAGTTACATGTATTCATAGAAAGACTTTCATAAATAAACTTTGCTCAACATCTTTTACATTCTGGGTTAAATTCTGAAGGTTCGTCATTCGACAAAAAACCACCACCTCGGTGATTTTTTCACTAAAGAAATAAAGCATTCATGATGTCGCCACATACACATTAACTCAATGAAAGCTATATTCATTATGACTTCAAAAGGTTTGATCAGATCAATTCATACTACCCATAGTCCTCTGCGTCTCCGCACACAGAATACAAACGACCTCTGGCGGAAGTTTGCAGATAAATTCTGGTTATGTAGTCACATGACGCATTTTATCCAATGACAGAGCAGCATGTAATGATTGTTTTAACGCTTACCGAATATCATTTTCATTTTAACGGATTCGTTTATCTAAAATGATTAAGCATTTTTCCCCCCTATTTGTAAGGGGAAGCTTTCTTAAAATAATTTATAAAATCGTTTACTTTGAAATGTCATACTGAGAAAAACATATGTTCACATTATTAAAAAATGCAAGAATCATGTGTATGGCGATATTCATACTGTCCGACCTAATGTTGTAATGGTGTCCAAGAAAACGTAGGTCATTGTAAAAGCCGCGTGTATATGCAGTTTCGAGAAGAAGGCCGTGAACGTGAATCGAGATTTAGTGACCCGAAGAATATTACAAAAGCTTTGATGAATATATAGTGTTTGAACATTTTTAAAACACCCAGTTTTTGACAGTCCAGTTGCATTGAAAATTACACTACACACGACTAAGTTTGAAAGGAACAACAAATGACTGCGGTTTAACTTGACTTATGTGTATGCACAAGGTTTATTTTATTTCACATTTTGAAATAAATTAGTTTTCACGGGAAATATTGCTTGCACTCACGAACACGTCATTATCTGTCGAGGAAACTTAAGGTAAAAACTACCGTGTGCGTCATTATCTGTCGAGGAAACTAACAGGTAAAAACGATAATGCTGGTATTGTGTGCAGTAATAGCTATATCGTTGTTTGAAGACTGTTTGATGTAGCATTCCTCCCATTTATAACATTGATTCTCATCTATTTTAGATCAATTTCTGATTAATTATTAATCACTTTACACTAAATATAATTCATGATTCGTCTGCAGTGCGCTAGGCTTTTTTCTAGCTTGTTTTGGTACCCTTGGGTATAAAACACGTAAATAAAATTAGATAATCAAAAGATCTCATGTATAATTCATTCCTTTTCCTGTCTTTATTGCCAATAATTTTCGTCATCACGTCTTAGAATGTGATTACGTTGGATTGAAGAGCGAATTCTTCCACGCGTCAGATTCACTTATGGCGGTTCTGTGGATTACCCGTCTCTTTGCTTATAATTCTTCGATAAATGTCATGATTATGTTGTCTATGTTCAAATGAATATATACAGTTGACGGTTCAGCTTTTCACTATGTGTTATTTTTATCTTACAAGACATTAATGTAAACAAAATAATATAAAAAATTTAGTTTCCATCATCGTGACTATAGAAATCGTATAGCGTGAAGTGTGTAGGTGGGTTCATAGACCTTGTTTAAGATGAGTAGAGCTTCAGGCCTACGACGCTAACCTTCCACTCTCTTGTTCTATATTACAGTTCATTTACACAGTAACGATTTCCAATGGCGTACAAGAAACGTCCTCCACCCGTCAACCCAGTCACTAGAAGATGGACGGAAGGACGCTTTTTTAGCGATCTTGATCTGGAATTTTCAAACAAAATAAACTGCCGGGGCAAGAAAGACAGAAACGAGTGCGCCATTCAAAGAGTGTGCTATTTTAAAGATGGAAAGTACGTTATGTTTGACGAGAAAAACAGCAAAATAAAGTTATTTGATAGGGACTTCAACTTCCTGTTAGAGAGCGCAGTTCCGGCGGACTGCAGGGATATGGTATACACAAACGAAAACGAGATCGCTCTCACTCAGAAAGACGGTGTCATATTTGTCAATGTCGACGATCACCGATTCCGGAATTCCAGAAAGAAGTTCACTTTTCCAGAAAATTCTCAAGGTTTTGGAATGGCGTCTGGGAGATCACGTCTGTTCGTGACGTGTGATGTCATGAGCGTGAACGCATCTCTTAGAATTATTGATATGAAGGGAAGAATGAAAGTAAAAGTAGACAGCATAAAAGGCCTGACAGAAAATCGAGATTCTGGAGGATACACTCGGCCGTTCGGAAAATTTCTCTCCATCTCAGACCAATCCATTAAAGCTGGTTCAATATACCTGAGCGACACGGAAGGAAGTCGGATCGTTTGTTGTGATTTGGGCGGAAGCTTCCAGTGGGAGGTGCCTATGTATGACACGCCTTTTGGTGTGACGTCAGTCGGAGATTACGTCATTATGTGTCTCGATAGTAACCAGCTAGGACTGATTCATAAAGATGGAATCTTTGTCAAAACGTTTCCCGAGATGCATTTCAAACCAAAGAATCTGTTCTTTGATGTAAACAAAAACAAACTGCTTGTGACTGATTCCGAGACTTCAGATTTCATATATGCATATGACATAAAAATAACACAAACGAAATAAATTATTTCAATATGATGTCGATGACAATATGTACAGAACCATGTAATCTGTTAATTAACAAACAAAACTACCTTCATCCCACACATTATAATTTATTAAGCATCAAAGCATGGAATAAAACAGAGCGTGAATTCTATGTACATAGTAAATGGTTTGGTATGTTATTTCTTCAGATACATCACTTTTATACAGAAAGACTACCAACACATTACCCATCACTTCAATGCATGATGAATACAAAATGTTTTATGTGAGATTTCTCATACAGGAAATTAATTCTTCAAATGTAAACTGTACATATACATTAATGAATACACAAGTGTTTTCCAGATCTAAATAAATTACGATATAATGATTAAAAAAATTTCATTCAAAATGAAATTGTTCACGCCATGGAAATGCATTATGGGATTGGTACTACTTGCTGAAAGTAACAATGACAGTGCATGCTGGGAGAATGACATGGTGCCCCTACAGGATGATTTGGTTCTTGCAGCTGCCGCTCAGAGATTTGTCTGGTAACACCATAGTATTCAGTAATATCACCTCTGATGGTACCTGAACATTACTTCCTAAAAAGAAAAGCAATTTTTGCCACTATGAAATATATATACACATGCTATGGTGATTTCTGTAAAAGGAATTTGAGAAAAAATTAAATTAATAAAACTACTACTTACATGAAAAGTAAAAATAACAAACAGTTTTCAATTTCATAATTCCTATAAAGAATACAAAATTAAGAGGAGGACAAACACGGACCCTGAACAAACCAAAGGTGGGATCAGGGGACTACGAAGAGTAAGCATCCCCTTTGTATGGTCATATTCGTTGTGAGCCCTATATTCTTGATCAGGGTAACAGAGCAATCCATAATTAAAATCAGTGTGCCAAGAACGGCCTATCAATTCGTATGAAACACGTCAGACAGCATTTGACCCAATGATAGGTTGTATTGGCAAACTAGATGGTTATAAAGACCATAGAATTTGCAAAATGCTGACTTTAAATGAGACCCCTGTACTAACATAAATTAAACTGAAAACTCACCAATGACAGTGATGGAGGGGTTGAGCTTCCCTTCTGGTGTGAATGTGTCTTTGACATCGACCTTGGCAAATGGTTTGTTGGGGTTGGGGTCACTGGGTGTACCCTCGACACGAGTCCACGTTCCTATGGTAACATTCCAACCAATCACACTGTACAACACACAGCAGTGGTCCTACAAAAGAGACAATGGCAGACAATGAGAGATGTCAGTCCAATCGTCACTCAGCTTTAATACTAGAAAGGAAATACCTAATAATCTGAAGTTTCCATACACCTATTATGTTGAGTGTTTTTCATACATAAGAATTACTACCTTATTCAGGCAGTTTCCCCTCACAAAAATTCCCCCAAATGGTGCCAAAACTTCCAAAGAAGATTAAATGATTTCAACTATATAAAATAGCATCTTGATAAGGAAAATATTGGACAGCAACTAGATGTTTTCGTCACTGCATTTTTGGAACTTTGTATGTTGACTTTATGATGTACTTGTCATGTTGCATAATAAGGAAGCATAATATGTGAAAAGGTTGCAAAACAAAGCTATAGAGTAGTTATAAAAATCAATAGTTATGTATATGTAAATGCAATTTTTCAAACATGGAAGAATTCAACATTGAAAAATTCACAATATCCAAAAATGTTGATGATGTTTCCAAATCAACAGGGCATAAGGGTAGCTTTTAAAACTGGTGTGAAAAATACTGCATTGTAATCAATCCATTTCATACCTGTAAAACAGCACCCTCTAGAACAATCGATTCCCTCACTCGAGCTCCCTCACCAATCACTGCATGCTTACCAACACTTACATTCGGACCAAGCTAAAAGAGGGAAAATCAAAAGAAATACGTAATCAAATTACCAACACTTACATGTACATTCGGACCAAGCTAAAAGATGGAAAATCAAAAGAACATACATACACAATCAATATATTCTGGATGTATGGAAATTTACTCGTGACTGTAGTTTTTACAAACTCTGAGGCTGACTGACTGAATACAATATGAGGATAACTCCCATACAGCCCTAATTATATACATGTATATATACACAGGTGTACATGTAGTCCAATTTTCTGTGTAAAATGTATATATATATATATATATATATATATATATATATATAAAAAGAGAGAGAGGGGGGGGGGGGGGGGTATGTTTTATGTACTACTTATCAATATTCAGGTTCCCTAACATTTCATGGCCTGAGTGTTTTCACATATGATAACTATATATACTGTTTGGATTAGTTGATACACATACCACCGCTGTAGGGTGGACGTCGGCCGTTGGGTGGATATACACATCCCCGATGATCTGAGGCTTCAGTTCCCCATTCTTAGAAAGTCTCTCCGTGTGCCAGTCCTGGTACAAAGCTAGATAATGTCTGTTGGCATAGATAGCAGCTCTGAAAACAAGTTGGCATCTATCTATCAAAAACTATCTCTGTCAGGAAATTTTGTTCACAATTCACAAATGTATAACTTTTCATATGTACTATACAATTACATATTTATTCCTGGTTTGAGAGAAATATGATTTTTTGCAGAGACTTGGTTTAATTATTGAAGTTCAGTTTGTGTTTCTTGTGGAGTTTTGAAGTTGTGGGTATGTCCATACCACAAAAACAGTGAAAAGTAAAGGCTCGTGAAAAAATAAATGATTTCATGGTGAAGAATGGTTGTGTATTGTTTAATATTCCTCTCCAGAATTTTTCACTCATATGGAGATGTTAACATTGCCAGTGAAGGGCTGCAAAATTTAGGCCTATGCCCGGTGCTAACAACCTTTGAGCAGGGATGGATCTTCATCGTGCCACACCTGCTGTGACACAGGACCTTGGTTTTTGCAGTCTCATCCGAAGGACCACCCCATTTAATTACCTCTTACAACAAGCAAGGGGTACTGAGAGCCTATTCTAACCTGGACCCTCACAGGGATCATGGTGTGAAACATGGCATGCAACAGATCTAGCTCATGTCATTGTGATTTTAAATATTCTTTAAATCAAGTAATTTTACATTAAGTGATTTCATACACTGAATTGCTTATTTGAACTATACACTGTGTTTGACATTGAAAGAAATTTCTGTAAAACTGATAAAAATCATTCCTCCATTTTCTTAGTCACTTACCCTGAGGTTTTGATCTGACTCCAGAACCTGTCCGTGTGGTAGACATACAGCTTCCCTGAGCTGGCCATAGGAACGAAAATGTCCTGTTCCAGACGAATAACTTCCTTCAACTGCATGTTGGGATCACAGCTAAAAATAGAATTATTCCACATTCAAAACTCTGATACAACACAAATATAACATAAGATGCAATTAAACACGATTATAGTGAACCTCCAGGGCCAGAGAAAAACAGTTATTTATAACCAAACTTCAGTGTATCTAATAAAGTCATTATTTTCCTTTCAAAAAGGAACAAATTTCACTTCACAATACGCATGAATTCATTACAAGCTTGTTTGTTATAAGTATGTTTTACTGTTTGCATGAGAGACAACACATTATCATTTTACTTATCTTAAATAGTGAAGACATAATCAAACTTATGTTTCAGTAGCTTTGTTTATATAAATATTCATGTGATATATTAATGAGAATTTGTTTTAATTTATTAGTAAAAGTACTTGTACATGAACTGTACAACAACAGAAATGTCCCAGTATCCACATGGGGTCATTCTAAGGTTAGATTACAATGTCATGCTGTTACGAAAAAAAAATTTAATCCCAACACAACTGACTCATCTGCATGCTCTACAAGGATTTCCCAGACATACCCATATAACAAACAACAAAACACAGGACAAATTATCCATTACATCTAAACGCAAAATCGCACAGGTTTTTTTTTTCAAATCTACATGTACAAAGTACATCTTTTTTTAAAATTTACATAGATATGTACACAAATTGAATAAAACATTGAATGGTTACTATTACACATGTTGTCCATTACAACAATTATCATCCCCTTTTCACCAAGTTGACAATGAGTAAATACCTGAACAAAACATTTAGTGCATCAGATTTTAACTGTAGAGAAATGATCAATACTTACTCAAATTTATGAGACCTCAAAATTAGAATTTCAGTTCAAAATCAATCTGGAGTATTTCATTCACAAATTAAAAAAAAAAGATAACCGTGGAAAACAAAACATGGCATTTCTGCATACATAGCATCTAAGTCAATGTACGTGGCACTCTTAGCCAAAAAAATATCGAGCAAATAAAATCATGCGAAATTACCCAGAGCACCATTCATTGCCTGTAAGGAAACTGAAAATAACGGTATTTATATTTCGTTCCATGTACATCACAAGCTATAAATAATACTGTTCGATCCTTCTACTCAGTGCAATAGAAGAGAAAAAGCAAAATGAGACGTAACTCCAGGTTTTCATATGTATTTCTGTACTGTTTTGAAATAACTACCAGGTAAATAAATATATGTATATAAATTCTCTAAAAACAAGCTAAATCTATGAATTCCACAGGATTAATATAAATATGTGAATTTCCCAGGAACAAGCTACATAGCAATGCAGAATGTAATAAATTCACTTAGTACCTTTTGTGTTATCAATCATTTTGCATAAAGTTCATCGAAGAAAGTAATAAGACAAAAGTAATATTAATATTCTCTTTAACTGAATTAAAAATATCAATAATAGTTGGGCAGAATTATCATATTTTGTGTCGATGCAGAGGTGTGAAAAGTCTACTGGATGCTTACTCCTCCTAGTCACCTGATCCCACCTCTGGTGAGTTCGTGTTTGCCCTAATCGTAATTAGGTATTTTTTACAGGATTGATGAGATTGATCACTGTTGGTTATTTCACTTTTTCATTAATTCATGATATCATTGTTTCATATACATGTACATTTGTATGACCATAATTATTACATTTTGCATTATCACATTTTGCATTGAGATCGATGCAAAATGTAATAAACATGAAATCTATGGTTATGAAATCTGCATCAGTGACTATCTTAATATATTATTTGAGTTTAATATGTACATAGTAT
This sequence comes from Ostrea edulis, assembly GCF_947568905.1. Classification (NCBI taxonomy): domain Eukaryota; kingdom Metazoa; phylum Mollusca; class Bivalvia; order Ostreida; family Ostreidae; genus Ostrea; species Ostrea edulis. The sequence goes on from NC_079165.1 coordinate 3,196,913, forward strand.
TCATTATTTTAAAATCAAAGGCCTCAAGGGCTGCAGAGTCGACTCATCTGCGATTTCCAACAAGGGGTGGGGGTATACAGCACCGTCTTATAAGCTTTAATTCTGAATCTTTAAGTATGGTAAAACATGCGTATTATGCTTAACTAGATATCTTTGGAAATGCAACGTCACAAACTAGGAACATGACACATCGGCTAGAGGAATTTAACCATAAAAGCTTAACAAATTGTGTGAACATAAAAGTTAAAGATCAAAGGTCACTATGCCGGGTACCCAGCACATCTACATGAGATGATCATTTATTGGTACTTGTATGTCAATTATTAAAAGCCTACTGCAAAAGACAAAACAGTAACAGCCCTGACACGATTTGTAGCAGGTATCTATACAAAATATTCTCTTGAAGTCTTCAAATATCTTGATTGCCTCTTCTTTCATTCTGTTTACACGAAGTATTCCCGCAAAAATGTACCATGTGCGTACGTAAATGATGTTAACTCGTTCGTTGTTTATTTATTTAAACAAAGCAAATATAGAATTTGTTAATTCATTTCAGATATATTTTCGTCAGAATTCTGTTAGAATAATGGATTTACATGTGGAATAACACTGTTAATGTGAGTGTAAGGAACGATAACTCTGGGTAGAGATTGAACAATGTACATACAATGTAACGCATTCATGCGCTTTCATGTTGTCTCCAAACCAAATGATAAAGAAAATATCATTACAGTTAGGTAACACTGCTTTTAAATGCAAGAACACAATAACCAATACTTTGTTTAAACCAACGAAATTGATATGCACAATATTTCCCATATTTTGCCGAAATTTCAATGACCAGAGATTAAGAACTATTGCATTATCTAGTGTATGTATAAACAATGGTTTGTAATCAAAATTCAAAATGCAGTGCCGGTGATAACAGGGGTCTTCTCGAGCCGACTCAAAAAAACAAAACAAAAAAACACTAGATAAAAAATGAATTGCATTTATTACATTGTCAAGATCAATGCAAAATATAATCATGCAAATAGTAATAATGGAGTTTATCACATTTTGCATTGCTACAGAGCTAGTTTTACCACTGAATCTATTCCCTACATCCTTGCTATTATGAGCTAATCTTTAAATAGCTACAATACTAAGGTTGAAAATAAGTAGAACAGTTACATTGTTACTTGTCACTCAGCTACACAGTTATCTCCCTTACTTGTAATTGTCATAAGTAGATCAGTTACATTGTTACTTGTCACTCAGCTACACAGTTATCTCCCTTACTTGTAATTGTCATAAGTAGATCAGTTACATTGTTACTTGTCACACAGTTACACAGTTATCTCCCTTACTTGTAATTGTCATAAGTAGAACAGTTACATTGTTACTTGTCACACAGCTACACAGTTATCTCCCTTACTTGTAATTGTCATAAGTAGATCAGTTACATTGTTACTTGTCACTCAGCTACACAGTTATCTCCCTTACTCGTAATTGTCATAAGTAGATCAGTTACATTGTTACTTGTCACTCAGCTACACAGTTATCTCCCTTACTTGTAATTGTCATAAGTAGATCAGTTACATTGTTACTTGTCACTCAGCTACACAGTTATCTCCCTTACTTGTAATTGTCATAAGTAGATCAGTTACATTGTTACTTGTCACACAGCTACACAGTTATCTCCCTTACTTGTAATTGTCATAAGTAGATCAGTTACATTGTTACTTGTCACACAGTTACACAGTTATCTCCCTTACTTGTAATTGTCATAAGAAGAACAGTTACATTGTTACTTGTCACACAGTTACACAGTTATCTCCCTTACTTGTAATTGTCATAAGTAGAACAGTTACATTGTTACTTGTCACACAGTTACACAGTTATCTCCCTTACTTGTAATTGTCATAAGTAGAACAGTTACATTGTTACTTGTCACACAGTTACACAGTTATCTCCCTTACTTGTAATTGTCATAAGTAGAACAGTTACATTGTTACTTGTCACACAGTTACACAGTTATCTCCCTTACTTGTAATTGTCATAAGTAGATCAGTTACATTGTTACTTGTCAAACAGCTACATAGTTATCTCCCTTACTTGTAATTGTCCTCCTGGTTTTTCTTGAAGATTTTTTCCAGGGTACAGAAGATGTCCGGGGAGAAGAGATAGACCCCTGCATTAATGGTTGTGCTGATGTACGTCTCCGGCTTCTCTACATAATGGAGGACCTACAATACACAGTGCATGTGATCAACTGAAAACCGGATTTATAACTAGTCAAATAAAAACCGGATTTATAACTAGTCAAATAAAAAAAACCAGATTTATAACTAGTCAAATAAAAACCGGATTTATAACTAGTCAAATAAAAACTGGATTTACAACTAGTCAAATAAAAACCGAATTTATAACTAGTCAAACAAGAGGCCCAAGGACCACATCACTCACCTGAGTTACCTTGGCCCATATCTAAAGACTTTCCATATATATTTGCATGTAAAACCTTAGTCAGTATTGTGGCCCCAACCTACCCCTGGAGGCCATGATTTTTACAAACTTGAATCTGGACTATGTCAGGAAGCTTTCATGTAAATCTCAGCTCCTCTGGCCCATTGGTTCTTGAGAGGATGAGTTTTAAAGATTTTTTCTATTTATTCCCAATTTCCCATGTAAAACTTTGATCCCCTATTCAATTGTGGCCCCGATCTACCCCCGGGGGCCATGATTTGAACAAACTTGAATATGGACTATGTCAGGAAGCTTTCATATAAATTTCAGCTCTTCTGGCTCATTGGTTCTTGAGAAGAAGATTTTTAAAGATTTTCCCTATATATTTCTATGTAAAACTTTGATTCCTTATTGTGGCCCCAAACTACCCCCGGGGGCCATGATTTGAACAAACTTGAATCTGGACTATGTCAGGAAGCTTTCATGTAAATCTCAGCTCCTCTGGCCCATTGGTTCTTGAGAGGATGAGTTTTAAAGATTTTTTCTATTTATTCCCAATTTCCCATGTAAAACTTTGATCCCCTATTCAATTGTGGCCCCGATCTACCCCCGGGGGCCATGATTTGAACAAACTTGAATATGGACTATGTCAGGAAGCTTTCATATAAATTTCAGCTCTTCTGGCTCATTGGTTCTTGAGAAGATGATTTTTAAAGATTTTACTATATATTTCTATGTAAAACTTTGATCCCCTATTGTGACCCCAATCTACCCCCGGAGGCCATGATTTGAACAAACTTGAATATGCACTATGTCAGGAAGCTTTCATGAAAATTTCAGCTCCTCTGGCCCAGTGGTTCTTGAGAAAAAGATTTTTAAATGACCCCACCCTATTTTTGCATTTTTGTGATTATCTCCCCTCAAAAGAAAACTGGACATGTAACTTTTTAGTGAAATAATTCTTTTCTAATAATGTATCAGTTTTATGGAGGTCACTCTTAGTTTCCTTCATTTAAGTTTCCTAAAGATAGGACATACATAAATCACAAAAACATTGTCAAACTTTAATTCAAAATAGAATAGCATAATTTATTCATATAGTGTGTGAGTTCTTACCTCATGAGTACTTTTGTTTTCCACTATGCAACCATAATTCAAAGATTGCTGTCTGGTAGCCTAAGAAACATAAAATACGTTTCACATTACAAAGAAAGCATAAAAACAAAATCACCATTGTGCTTGTATTAAAACTTACAAATTTTTTAAAACAATACATATTTATCTGTTTAATGCAGAATAAAGAACCAAATCTTGTTAGATTACTATGTCACTTAAAGTTTAAATATCATGTAGAGAAATATGCTGCAATTCAAGCATTTAAAATACATAACTTTGATAAAATATGGATGAAGTGGGAAAATATTTTTGCAATTGATTAATTATTACTACATGTACTTGTCATTATTTTTAGTACATGTATTATTGTTATTATTATTACTTTCACTATTGTACAGCAAGTAACCTAAACCACAGGGAGATGTATGCATGTATGAAAGGTATGTTTGTGTAAGTGTTTGATGTATTGTATGAAACCAAAAAAATAAATAAATTATAAAAAAAAAAAAACTTACAAATTCAATAAATAATTAAAGTTTAATTGTTGCATATGTAAAGAAAAGAAATTTGAAATGCATTTTTAAAAATAATGGAAGACAAGTTATACATGTATTTTTAAATATGTCCATGTCTCACTATATGTTTATTTTGGAAAGCAAGTATTGCCATTTATGAATACATCACGCAAATTCTAATTGGAATAAATTATATCCCACCACCATTTAAATGATAATCAGTAATGCATATTCATCATCTGTGACATTTGTTAGCGAGTTTGCCCATGAGTGATGAGCAGAAAGTTAAATTCAGCCAGGATTATCTCTGTTCCCTGCATTGTACAGTGTCAATCGGATAATGAGCTCGTCCTTTTCAGCAACTGGTAAGAAGACTCGGATGTGGATCGGCGCAAAAATTGCATCAAATCGATGTATTTCTTCGTCGGAAGCGCGCCTGTGGATGAAGTTAAAAGGCCAGAACCAAATCCCTGTATAATGTGTTATTTAGATTTTCACCACAGATTCGGTTTTGGTATCATTAACGTCTTATTCACTCTAATACATAAACATATAAGTGGAAATTGATAGCATTAGAATACCTTAAATATGTATGATATCTTAGATGCATTTGAAAGTTTGTGTTTCATATTGTAACATACGACTGTGACATCATAGTTGCATTTGTGTACACATGGCAACAGACTCTGATGGCATCCATCCACATATGAAGTTCATTTGCGGTTACAGAAATAGCCGAGTAGTTATGATTTGTACATTGTGATAGAAAGTTATATTCAGCCAGGATTACCTCTGTTTTCAGTATTGTACAGTGTGATAGAAAGTTAAATTTAGCCAGGATTACCTCTGTTCTCAGTATTGTACAGTGTGATAGAAAGTTAAATTTAGCCAGGATTACCTCTGTTCCCAGTATTGTACAGTGTGATCCTCCCCCTTTCTGTACTGTGAAGGACAACATCTCCTTGAGAGGGAAATCCCCACATACATCTGAATTCATGACAAAGAAGCTGTCAGGATTCCCAGCCAAAATCTGGTCTCTAAAGTGATATAGCCCTCCTGCTGTACCCAAGCCTGTATATTCCTGTAAGTATCTACAACAGAACATATGATATAATGTCATGTACATTTCGCACTTTCTTAGTGGTTCTATATCATGAAAAGGTGAAGATAACGAACTGTGATCAATCTTATAACTCCTATAAGCAATACAAAATCAAGAGTTGAGCAAACACGGACCCCTGGATATACCAGAGGTAGGATCAGGTGCCTAGGAGGAGTAAGCATCCCCTGTCAACCAGTCACATCCTCCGTGAGCCCTATATCTTGATCAGGTAAACGGAGTAATCTGCAGTCAAAGCCAGGATATAAAGATGGCCTAACAATGCATGAGTATGAAACACATCAGACAACATTTGATCCAATGATAGGTTGTATTGGCAAACTAGATCATTATAACGACCACAGAATTTGCAAATTGCTGACTTTAAACAAGACTGTTGAAACCCCCGCACCAGCAACTTGTTTGTCAGTAGCCTGCTTAAATTTAAAAACTGATCATAGTTCACAGTAAGTTAATACTGTAAGTGGAATTTTTTTAGCAAGACACAAATTTAGCTTTATATATATTTATTTATTGGTGACTTTATAATGCCAGGGAAGATAACTATTACTTGCAATATGGAATAAATTGTTAGCAATATGCAATTTTAGCCTTATCATCAGTACAAGAAAGACCAAACTACTCAAGGCAAATACAAACAACCAGACCAGTCTCAAAGTCAAAATCAATTCCTCTGGAAGAAGTCGACTCCTTCACATATCTTGGCAGTATCATGGGCGGTCAGGGAGGCTCTGAACAAGACATCAAAAGCCGAATAGGAAAAGCAAGAACAGTCTTCAGAATGATGATAACTATCTGGAGAGCAGGCAATATTACTTTGAACACCAAAATCAGGTTATTCAACTCCAATGTCAAGACGATCCTATTGTACAGCTGCAAGGCTTGGAAAACCACCAAACACCTTATTAACAAGCTACAAGTCTTTATCAACAAATGCCTTAGACAAATACTGAAGATTAGATGGCCTGAAAAGATAACCAACGTGGATCTATGAGAGAAGACCAAACAGCAGCCCATAGAGTCGGAGCTTAAAAAACGGAAATGGAGCTGGATAGGCCACACTTTACGAAAGCCAGCTAACTCCATCACCAGACAAAGCGTTACAGTGGAACCCTCAGGGAAAAAGGAAAGTAGGAAGGCCAAGAAACACCTGGAGATGAAATGTCCATGCAGAAATGGAGTCTGAGGGATATAGGTGGCAAGACCTGGCCAGACTGGCACAAAACAGAACCAGATGGAGGAGTGTTGTTGGTGGCCTATGTACCACACAGGTACCACAGGCATAAGCAAGTAAGCATGCAATTTTAGCGATCTTGGCATCCTCACTAATAATGCCAAAATTAAATCCTCGTTAAAACTTCTGCTTATACGATGTATATAATTTATCCTCCTTTAGTATAGTGGTTCTGTGACATAATGAACAGCAGTTTTGCTTGACAAGAGAGTGGCCCTGGGTTCGAACCCGCAGACTACTCTATGTGAAAAATTTGAACACTGCAAAAAATAAGACACAAAAGAAACGGCACCTACTTAATAGTCTTTGGTTCCGTATGAAAATTAAGTTAGGGTATCAAATATACAGGAAGAATAAAAGATTACCTGACTTGGATTTTAAATTCTTGCTGGACACTACTGATGAACTTATTCAAGGCATCATTAGGCTGGTAGAACCCGATCAATATCACCTCCCTCATATGTGGAACCTTTAAAAAGTCATATCATGTTGTGTATTCTGAACATAAGTATTTGTAAACCTTTTCTTAATCAATGGTATATCTAATATATATAATATTTATACTTCTTTTTATCTACCTCATTGTATGTAGTTGTTATAAACTACTGAGTCATCATTTTCCCCAAATTTTGTTTTTTACTTTTAATGATCAAAATCTACTGTTGTTATTTGAACAAATATTGGGGTATGTTATTGTTTACAAAGTTTTCAAAATAAATGGATATCAATCAAAGTTTATTCATGGCTTTAACCTTCACTTTTGAGTATGAGTACGATTTTGAGCACAGACTTTGAGTATGAAAATGTGCTCAAAAAAGTTTTATAACCTGCAGACCTGAGCGCCTGTGTGTTAAACAGACTTTTACTAACCTTACTGCATGCTTCAATGTGATGATAAATTATAGGATACCCAGCAACAGGAAATAAGGGTTTTGGAAGCTCAAGTGACAGGGGCCGAAAGCGAGTACCTTTAAAAACAGAGAACTCATTTTAGAATAACTCGTACATTATTTTGATCTTGATAACACTCTCTAAAATTGGTTGCATCAGTTATGTGTATGAAACATGGTACTTGAATATAATTACAGATTAACAAATCACTCAACAGTGTTCTCCACCAGAAGGAAATCATGTCTGCTTGAACAATTTTCAGAACTAGATTTCGAAAATAGTTTACTGAAATTTTTACTGTGTACCTGGGCTTTCAATAAGGGGCAGTGGGAGGCAATTTTCCACCATTTCAATGATCGGAATTCATCCCTTCAAATTTCATAATTTGCAAAAATTAACTAATTGGAAATTACTCTAAAACAGCCTCTTCAAATGGCTAAATTCACCACTTCACTTTAAAGTTATTGAAAGCCTTGCTACATACATGTCTGGTTTCAACCTATGTAACAAATGGGATTTAGATGGTATACATAAAAGCAGTAAAAGTTAACATTGTTCATCAAGATTTGTAAAATTGTGCGTAGAATTGAAACTAGGTTTGAGCAATTAGAAAAAAATTGCAATGTCCACAGTCAGGTTGAAAACCCATGGGTTCAGTGAAGATCCCCTAATGAATTGCAGGCAAAGTATGCATTCTATTGGAGTGGTCTAATCACTGTTGAACATCTAGCATACTACTGTTGTGTCGATAACAGCATGTCACTTTGTTCACATGCAAATTTCACTCACTGATTGGCCATTTGGTTTCAACAAAAATGAGATTGGATGACCACACGACGCCATTTTCTCAGTGTGATTGGTCATTAAGAATAAATGTAAAGCCTGTTTCACTGAAATCTATGAAAAGCCTAACCCAAATATTTGCCCTCAATCAAGCAAAGTGACACACAAAATGAAGTATTTCATGGAGTCCATGTGTTCAAGTTACTGGTAGATATTGTTCAGACCCATCTCACTCTTTATTTCTGTAAAAAGTGCAAACTGGGATACAAAAGATTGGACCTTAAAAGTCTCCTGACATGTGCTCTACTTACTATCGTTCCAATAATGAGGCGTAGCTGAAACCAGCTAGTATGATTGTTTTCATGTGCTAACTCTATATATTTCTATATTAATCCATTAAACAATTATACAAGTTGGCCTATGTAATGAATTTCATTATTGTGAAATGGATTTCAGACTCCTTCCCTCTTACGCAGCAACTTTGTCTTTGATATGAAATTTCTTGACTGTGTTGTCAATTCTATAGACAATTTGTGTCATGTTGAGTGTGTGTCGCACTTATTCAGCATTGCAAGGAGTTTGCCATTTTTTTCAATAAAGACACCAAAACACCTGTTTATGGTAATGTTTACTTTCTCGCTAAAGAGGCATAATCGCGTTATAAGGGAAGTGTTCCCAACCTGTTGAGTTGATAGAGTGGTCGAGTTGATTGTTACAATGATCAGCTAGTTGATTCAACTACCAAAAGTGCTGATTGCTAAAAAATGTGTTTCGGGTTTTATATCCACTGTCTGCCCCCTCCCTCACAAACATTTGCGTCTTTATCAAAGGTGTTTGATTAGGGCTTATGCAATTTAACTGGGTGTTCTTGGGCGAGGCAGACCAAAAATCAAATGTAGTCGGGACATCGCGTTTTGCATTTTCGTCTTTTCTTCTACATCGTCACGAGAAATATTCGAGTGCAAATACAGAATGAATGTTACCTTTCATTGGCCCTCCAATCAGGATTATGGTCTTGATCATGGTTGCTAAATAAACTAAGTGGAGACACTACACGTCAAGAAAAAGAAAATTCGGAAACTTGACTATCTCACTAAAATTCAAACAAACTCGTATAGACATTAGAATTCCGGAAAATGTGTTGGCCCATAAAACTGAACTTGCCTAGATTGGAAAAAATAAGAAGTAGAGGCATTTTTTAATTGATGCAAGTAAATTTGGATGTTTCCATAATCGTGAAAAGATTTTTGCTTAACATCGAAAAGGCATTCTTGTGATTCATATTTTGAAAATAGTTTATTTATAGGCTAATGAATTTGCATAATTAGTAAAACCGCTTCAGGCAATATTCAGGATATAAAGTACATAATACTTTGAAACTCTAATGAAAATAGAGGGGAGAAAAAGGTAAGAATGGAAATATTGTATATTGATATATCAGAGGTTGTATTCTGCTTGCAGCATACTCTATTAAATGATCAAAGCAAAAGTTCACAATATTCATAGTACACCGGTACTTCGCTATATGCACAATTTATACCTGTAATCAAATTCATTTCGGGGGGGGGAAATGAAACACCATGTCCTGTTCTCTAGCTAAAGTGCGTACAGTACGTTCTACAGAAAATACGTTCTGGGTTTTCTATATTTATCATATTGAGATATCTATTTATGTGTATTACTGCCATCAGCGTACTCTCATTGACAGCTGCTACACTGTGTATTGTCACTGTCAGCTGTTAAACTGTGTATTGTCACTGTCAGCTGTTAAACTGTCACTGTCAGCTGTTAAACTGTGTATTGTCACTGTCAGCTGTTAAACTGTATATTGTCACTGTTAGCTGTTAAACTGTGTATTGTCACTGTCAACTGTTAAACTGTCACCGTCAGCTGTTAAACTGCGTATTGTCACTGTCAGCTGTTAAACTGTGTATTGTCACTGTCAGCTGTTAAACTGTCACTGTCAGCTGTTAAACTGTGTATTGTCACTGTCAACTGTTAAACTGTCACCGTCAGCTGTTAAACTGCGTATTGTCACTGTCAGCTGTTAAACTGTGTATTGTAAATAACAGCTGTTAAACTGTCACTGTCAGCTGTTAAACTGTCACTGTCAGCTGTTAAACTGTGTATTGTCACTGTCAGCTGTTAAACTGTGTATTGTCACTGTCAGCTGTTAAACTGTGTATTGTAAATAACAGCTGTTAAACTGTGTATTGTCACTGTCAGTTGTTAAACTGTCACTGTCAGCTGTTAAACTGCGTATTGTCACTGTCAGCTGTTAAACTGTGTATTGTCACTGTCAGCTGTGGAGTATTCAGGGCAAAGATCTGCCGGGGAAGCAGATGATGATGGGCAGACCCCTTTTCTGCAATAAATGATATAAACGTGACGAATGAAATGGACGAATTCCGATACACCCGTTCCCAAAGAACGTGTAGGACACTTTGTTTTACATGATAAAGTGAAGATGTAGCATTGAAGTCTAAATCGTTTGAATAGTTGTATAGACAAATGTAAAAGTTGTATAAATAAATATAATAGTTGTGTAAATAAATGTAATAGTTGTATAGATTAATGTAATAGTTGTGTACATAAATGTAATGGTTGTATAGATAAATATAATAGTTGTATAAATAAATGTAATAGTTGTATAGATAAATGTAATAGTTGTATAGATAAATATAATAGTTGTATAGATAAATATAATAGTTGTATGGATAAATATAATAGTTGTATAGATAAATGTAATAGTTATATAGATAAATATAATAGTTGTATAGATAAATGTAATAGTTGTATAGATAAACATAGTTGTTGTGTAGATAAATAAAATAGTTGTGTAAATAGATGTAATAACTGTATCGATAAATATGATAGTTGCATAATTAAATGTCATAATAGATGTAATAGTTATTTAAATAAATGAAATAGTTGGTTGTATAAATAAATGTAATAATAGTATAATTCAATGTAATAACTGTAAATATAATAGTTGTATAAATAAATATAATAGTTGCATAAATAAATGTCATAATAGATGTAATAGTTATTTAAACAGATGAAATAGATATTTGAATAAATGTAAAAGTTGTATAAATAAATATAATAGTTGTGTAAATAAATATAATAGTTGTATAGATAAATGTAATAGTTGTGTAAATAAATATAATAGTTGTATAGATAAATATAATAGTTGTGTAAATAAATGTAATAGTTGTGTAAATAAATGTAATATTTGTGTAAATAAATGTAATAGTTGTGTAAATAAATACAATACTTGTATAAATAAATATAATAGTTGTATATATAAATGTTATAGTTGTGTAGATAAATATAATAGTTGTATAGATAAATGTAATAGTTGTGTAAATAAATGTAATAGTAGTATAAATAAATACAGTACTTGTATAAATAGATATAATAGTTGTATATATAAATGTTATAGTTGTGTAGATAAATGTAATAGTTGTATTACAATATTAAACAGCCTCAGACCCGAGCAGGGGGATAAAAGGAACGTTAACCTCGCACAGAAAAAGAACAAAACACAACAAAAGACAGATGTACACATCTTCCTCAGCAACCAATACCAAACGTATGTAATATAGTCTCTCTCTCTCTCTCTCTCTCTCTCTCTCTCTCTCTCTCTCCCTCTCCCCCCCCCTCTCTCTCTCTCTCTCTCTCTCTCTCTCTCTCTCTCTCTCTCTCTCTGACGAAACCTATTGAGCGAGGAAGTCCTTACAATGTATATATACCTGTACGTTATTGTAAAGTTACACATGTTGTATCTAGGTAGTTATATAAGGACACCTATTTAAGTTTATTAATATATACTCTCTTTCGAATTCTGCAAAAAATGTTCTTGAGAGAGAGTATCAGTTGGGTTATGTCCCCTCCAACCTAACCTCTTGTATGTAAACCTATTACTTTCCGTAGATCATGTTTATGGGGACGTAACTGTCGGGGCGGAAGCCTGGTAACTGACATCTTCGCTAGCCAAGGGTTTACGATCCGCTCCGCTTCTCTACAAAAAGAAGCGAGCGGATCGTAAATCAGTCCTTGGCTACTGAAGATGGGTAACTATGGACGTCCTCGCATAAGTTTAGGAGATAATTAACACACTTATTATTATATGTTATTGTGCAGGCAAACAATTGTTAAGGACACCTGTGAAAGCTTATCAATTACTTTCTTTCGAATAGTAAAAAAATTTTTGAGAGAAAATATTGATATCAATAGGAACATGTCCCCACACCACTCGTCCCCACCATAATCTCCAAACATGTTTATGGGGACGCAACTGTAAGGACAGACTTTTCACCTGATGGGTCAAATTGTTAAAAATTGTCTTTAATCTCTCTCTCTCTCTCTCTCTCTCTCTCTCTCTAACAGACTTTTTAAAACTGTTCCCTCTCTCGTTCACGATCCACGAATAACGTGCGTTGTTGTCACTTGATCAATATATGTAGTGTGACGATACTTTTTCAAGACCACCTGGGCCGGATTATGAATTAATAATGTGTCGTCTCTCGTTCACACCAGCAGCATGAGAAATTCTATCTTCTTTGTCGTCGTCGTCCTTTTCTTTTGGGAGGGATTCATGGTCTGCCAGCTCCTCCAGGACAACTGTCGTTCTGGCGCCACCCTCACGCTGACCAGCCCCGGGGGTGGTGCCGTGTACAGCCAGTGTGGTGCTACCATTGACAAGGTGGAGGCCAAGGAGGCACCCGCTGTACACTTTGAACAGGTCCAACCTGTAAGTATATGTCTGTCCTATGTCTAAAACACAATATTCATTGAACACAGAATCATTTTTTCCCTTAAATTGTGTATTGATCACCTTCAGCAATACACAGATGTGCTTTATACGATCCGATGATGTGATATCTCGGTGGCTTAATATCACTACAAGTGTGCACTGTTAAGTTACAAGAGTCGGTATCTTTTTTCTGTAGTAATAAATTACCGTTTCTATCTTTAGTTACAAATGCCGGTAGTTTTTTTTCCCTATAATAATAAATTACCGTTTCTATCTTTAGTTTACAGGAACCGATAATTTTTTCTGTAATAATAAATTACCGGTGACTGTGTTTAGTTACAGGAACCTGTTACTTTGTCTGTAATAATAAAATACCGGTTCCTGCGTTTGAGTACAGGATTTTTGATTTGCGAGCTAACCCACATTTCAAACAGTAAAAAAAAAATACTTTGCAGAAAGTTTTGTATATCAAATCTAAGAGGGTTGGGCTTGGACGAAGGACATAAACTTAGTCAATGAAAAAAGTAAACAGTTTGGATATCATGCGTTTCAGGTCAGTTCATGTACATATAATATAATGAAACTGAGAAGATTTGAAAAACTTCCATGTTTGGTGTAGAGGAGCACGAAAGGATTAATGGACATATTAAAGAAAATGCTGTCTGACGCGTTTGAACTTTTATACAAATTGTTAGGCTGTTCTTTGCACATCAGTTTAACTACGGATTACTCCGTTTACCTGATCAAGATGTAGGGCTCACGGGGGATGTGGCCGGTCAACATGGGATGCTTATTCCTCCTAGGTACCTGATCCCAGTGTATCCAGGGATCCGTGTTTGGCCTTCTCTTATATTGATATTGTATTTTTATACGGTTTATGAGATTGGTCAGTGTTATCTTCACTTGCTCACAAAACATAGTGTTTTTAAATGACTCCTGCTTTTCCCTATTTTCAGGGCACTCTATACACCTTGGTGATGGTAGATCCTGATGCGCCATTCCGGGACAGCCCGACCCAGAAATATTGGCTGCACTGGCTGGTCACGAATATCAAGGTACGTGTACACACCAAATGTATATAAGATTATTTCAAATTTATTCATTTTAAAACACTGAAGTAAATTGAATTAAAACTTGTACCTTAAAGCTAAGTTTTAGAATGCAATCCTTTGATCGGCTACACAAAAAGGGGGTTTAATAGCTATGGATAATAACGAATTTCATACTTTCTTTACTGCTGTTATTTATGATTTTGTTCATTAAACAGGGTGATAATTTGATCAGCGGAAATGTATTAGGTGGTGACGAGATCAAACGTAAGTTCCACTACTCAATCACAATGTGATTACTATACAGTAAAACACGGCTATACCGAACACACTTATAACCAATTCATGCTTACAGCAAAGTGATTTCCCTCCCTGTAATTTTAGAACACATTATGAATTTGTTCCTCCCCAGCACTTTGCTATAAACGCGTTTTATCATACATGAATTTATACAAAGAACTGATTCATTAAATAAATTATCATGCAAATCTACCATTGCTTATTGTTTCAGAATACAACCCTCCAACTCCACCCAAAGCAAAGCCGGGGACCCCCAACCCCCATAGATATTTATTCTACCTATTGGAACAGAATGGAACTTCCGACACCTCCCTCGTTAACCCTCAGTCCAGGGGTCAATTCAAGTTGGACGAGTTCGTCTCTGCCAATGGCAAGATTGTGGCATCCTTCCAATACACCACAAGTTACTAGTCAACTAAAAATGGTCATTCTGAAAATGACCAGTACTTACAATTGTCCAAATCTAGAGCATATGTACTTGATTTCAATTAAATTGGAGTACTTTTAGCAAAATTTGTCATGGTGTATTTTGCCACTGTGTATGGAAGATATATAAGTTTTCAATAAATCTATATCTAAAACTATCATTTTAGATTTAATTCCTCTGTATAGGGAATAAAAATCTGAAAACATGTACATTCAAAATAATTACAGTCTAAAGCAGTGAGTCAAATGTACTAACCCAGCAGTAGAAAAAAGAAAACATCAGTAGGAATGATACAGAATTTATTTCCATTACATGTAGGACATCCTTAATAACAATTATAGCAAAAACTAACGAAAAATACTAATATCACAATCAGAAAAAAAGGAAGAGAAAAAATCCCCACAACCTACATGTTGGATTTCATTTATACATATAATATCTTTGTAAATAAAGCTTTTTAATATATGCAATTGAGATCTAAAGAGGAAATAAGCATTAAACAATAGAACGTGACTGAATGCACGTGGAATAATCACAACTGGAATTCTTAGTAAACTTGGTACATGTATTTATATGATATTTTTAAACTGTAAACAAGCACTTGTTTGTCTATGAACTTATAAAACAAAGATACACTTCTTCCTAACGTTCTAAGTTTTATTGGATTAATTTTGTGTCTCTCTTCTGCAAAACATAATGTTTCCCATGTAGATGGAAAGAAAACTATGTTTAAAATGTGAAAGCTTGTTTTAGAATAGTTTTTCTTGTTTCCATTGTTCAATAGTTCCAATAAATTAATCAAGAAAATATTTCAACTTTGACCATAATTTTAAAATATATCATGTCCATCAAAACTCGAGGTCAATAAATAAAAGTACAGTAGAATTTTAGAATCATCTTTATATCTTTCATATAAGTTTGTAATGTACCAAATTTGTTCATATCTGAACAACACAGAATATGATAGTTTGAAATTCTAAATAATGCGGGAATGTATCTCTAATCAAGTGCCCTTTCATACGACCTTGAAACTAAGAAAAAAACGGTATAAATGCCACAAATAACACAGTATTAATTTGTATATTGCACTACTAAACGCAACTCTGACAACAACAGGAAATATACACAGAAATATATCCTAACACCACATACATATCAATCAAACCTTTTCATTCTTAATAATGCAACAAGTATCAATAAACAGAAAAACATCAATAACATATCATGTGTAGATATTCTAATATTGGGGAACAATACGTAAAATATTGCCCCAATGTTGTTGCAGTAGCAATTGTTTTTGTGTCATGAAAATGTGATGTATGACACTTTTTTCACAATGAATGTCTACAAAACATGTTCTATTAAAATGAAAAGATCTAGTTGTGAAACATCATGCCCCTATATTTAATTGCACAAATATGACCTTGACCTTTATCTGTCACTTTAATCTTTTAGTTCATCAAATCTGAAGTCTTT
Organism: Ostrea edulis; assembly: GCF_947568905.1. Lineage (NCBI taxonomy): Eukaryota > Metazoa > Mollusca > Bivalvia > Ostreida > Ostreidae > Ostrea > Ostrea edulis. The sequence goes on from NC_079165.1 coordinate 3,213,031, forward strand.
ATCTGCTATAACAGTGTACAAAAAAACCCATCCGCCCAACACGCATAAATTTTTTTGTAGAGACACCTGACCGGACGTGTTAAAATTTCCGTTAAATAAATTTAGATGTGTTATATCTATTTATCATACCAGTAACAAAGTTGTAACAAGCCAAGGTGCTTTATCAAATTACATATGATCTGGAGTGAAATGGGAACTAAGTCCTAGTCACATAATAGGTTTAATTAGACGATAGATCGTAATAAAAGTAATTTCAAAAATGGCAGTTATGTTCTCAGGGCTAGCAGGTCTTTTGCAGGACTTACAATTTTACAAGCAATCAGCCCTGCATGTCTTGCTAATTTTACAGCAAGTTTTAAACAATGTATATAGTTGAAAAGTTATGACCAAAATTAAAGTTGCAGAGTGAAAGACAAATCAAAAATAATATGCCCCCAAATAATGTCTATCTTAACTATCCCTTAATAGCCTCAAACAACAACAAATTTCAGAATATATGTCTTATAAATATATGAACCATGTATGAATGTAGTATTCCCTGGTGAAGTAAATTATTTCCATAGCGGGTTCTAATGCATCGTCGGAAACCCATGGTCGGTCACACTACGTTTACCTCAGACCGTGGGTTTCTGACAATGGTTCTAATGCTGCAGATGAGTTACCTATTTGTGTATTGAAATCACAAGTCCTCATTTCACACCTACTACAACACACACTCCTGGACTGTAGAGCACTATGGAATTAGATATGCAATTTTCACCAATATAAAATCTACTGTATACTGTAAAAGCAAATGATCAGAAAAACACAGATGCTGTATAATCTGATGAGGAGATTCAACTACACATATAACATCAATCATTACGATTAATGCATACACAATGTAAATAATTCATATAACAGAAGACTGGATTTCTGTATGATCGACAAATCAACAAAAGAGCACAACCGACCATTGACAATTCGGATAACAAACCCCATTTCTTTCTTCATCAAAAGTTTCGTTCAAACCGTCCTTAATTTCTATCACATTTTGAAAAATGACAAGTATACATGCAGATTTCCTACAATACAATTAATGAATATACAAACAGTGCTTTAGATATTATGCATTGCTACTGAACCTTGGAATGATAATTGATTACAAAGAAGAGATTCACATATTTTGCAACTGAAATGAAGATTTTAGAGGATGACTGAAGTTGGAACAAGCTTAAGAAATGCACGCTACATTTAGTAGAGATGAAATGACCAGAATGGTGTTGTATAGACGATAGTTCTGACACTGAAGTCGATACAGATGTCCAAACTAAAACGGGTCAGAACTGTGCATCCGTGACGTCCTCTGACGTCTTACCGACTGCGTCCGGGTTTGAGAGAGGATCCAGGTCGGCAAACAAATTGAACCAGGCTGACATGTCCTTCTTTCCCTAAAAAAAACCAAACTTAAATGTATCATGTGTCAAGTAGTCCAAAGAAGAAAAAGAAATACACAGCAGTTGTCTCTCTTTGAATGTTTTGCATGCAGTAAATACCAATGTAAGGAGTATAACAAAAATGATTTTGATTTTGATGATGTCTGGTCACTATGTGAGTATATATTATACAATTATTGACTTTGACTTTTTTGGAGGTCAATATAATGCTTTAGTGACCTGAGTACAATATCCACTGAGTACTGAGGGAGAGGTGAATATTGTACTTCTATGTAGCTTAAGCATCGCATTGATCCAAAAATAACAATAATTATTATTTATTATATGAATTATATAAAAAGTGGAAAATGCATATTACTATTTGATTAGTAAAGCTTATGAAACTATAATTGGTCAGCCATCTTTGTCTACAGCTAAAGTGCAAAACCTCGTCAACCGTGATTAGAGACGCACATTTTCATTCCACAATCCAAAAATAATGACCAATAGCATGATTCAATCTGGAATTCAACATTTATTTTTAGTCCAATGTTGGAAAAAAAATGTTATATTCACTTTGAAGGCATGTGCAAGTGAATATAATGCTCTAGTTTTTCTAGTCAATTGTATCTTAGCCAATCAGAAAGCTTTGAATTATTCAGTCATGTAATAATATACAAATACTGACTTTTGATGGAATTAACACTTCTATTTATCAGCTTTAAGAAAGTAATGTTCACTAAGACCAAGGCCAAAAGCTGTGGTAAATGTTACTTTTAGAGGAACCAAAAAAAATGAGTTGTCAGTAAGAACTAAATATTTTTGTTGTAAAAGTTTTTTCCTCCAAAGCTAACAACTTTGGCATCATGTTGATAGCTGAGTCATATGACATATATACATGAACAGGACTTGTGCCTTGTTTTGAAAAGTTAGATATCTCAAATATATCTTTGCATATGTTTATGACATCTAGGTTTGTTGCTGTTTTACACGAATCAAATATTATCATCAATTAAATATCTAAATAATTTTTTGGAACAAAATCATATCCATGTCCCTTTGATATAAAAAATCGAAGTATCAATTACCACCGTGGTATTAAATAAGAGTATATCCGATTACTGGATTTTGATTTTGATGACTGTTGTATATTTATCACAGTACTTGTTTACTGGATTTTGATTGAATGACTGTTGTATTTGTTATTGTTTACTGGATTTTGATTGGATGACTATTATTGCATATTGTAATTGTTTACTGGGTTTTGATTGGATGACTGTTGTATTTGTTATTGTTTACTGGATTTTGATTGGATGACTATTGCATATTGTAATTGTTTACTGGATTTTGATTGGATGACTGTTGTATATTGTACTTGTTTACTGAATTTTGATTGGATGACTGTTGTATTTGTTATTGTTTACTGGATTTTGATTGGATGACTATTGCATATTGTAATTGTTTACTGCATTTTGATTGGATGACTGTTGTATATTGTAATAATACTCTACCTGTTTGCTGGATTTTGATTTGGAGGGCTGTTGATGTGACTTGTTGACTACAGGGGCTTTACTTGAGGCCTGCGCTCCAGTAGTTGGGGTACCTTTGTAAGACATTGTCAATATAACTAATACATAATTATGTCAATATAATCAATACATAATTATACTGAATGATCTGCCTAAAAACAGCTGTCAATAAATGCAGACAATTGTGCAGGAGTTACAGTTCTTAGTTAACAACACTTGTGAAAATCTCTACCATTACAGATTTTAATAATTTACATACTGAGGATTATTAAAATTATAAATTATCAGAAAACAGAAGTTTATTAGTATGATTTATACACTGTACATTGAAATGAATATTTCTTAGATATGTCCAACGAGCTGGTTGTAATTACTTATCAATCAATTCATTGTTATTGTTTGAATTCAAAGTGTAATCCTTTGTTATTTTGGCAATGGTGAACAAATTATAAAACAAGATGTGTTTGTGAAACACTGACGCCCCTGTATGGCAGCAATTATGATACCCAAATAAAGGTCATATCAAACGGAATACACATTTGAAATATGAAAGCCCTTTCACTAACCATTCAAAAGTTACAGTCAAGGTTAAAGTTTTTTAAAAGTAGGTTAAACTCCAAGGTGAAGGTCACAAGGTCAAAATGTTTGGTACAAAAAGAATGGTCTTGTGAAAAGGATATGAAAGCCCTATAACCATCTATTCAAAAGTTATGGCTACGGTTGAAGTTTTTGCAGATGGGCAAACAGACAGACAAACCAAAATCTATATGCCCCTGATTACAGAGGCATAAAAATTCTGAGTCAGCGACTTGCACGGTGCTGTATTGCATAGTGCTGTATTTACTTAGTTGTAGAAAACTAATTCATAATATTTTAAATTAACCTAAGAGTATACATGCATTTTAAAGGACAAATTCTCTTTACTCTCAGTGAAAATAATTTCAGATTGTCTACATAATCTGATTGTCTACATAATCTGGTGCATGTATCAGCTAACATACTATTCAGATAAGCTTACACTACATACTCAATTTGAGATAAGCTCAAACTTTATACTCACTCTGAGTTAAGCTCACACTGCAAATTTACTCCGAGACAAACTCACTCTGAATACTCACTATGCAATAAACTTACTCCATATACTGACACTGAGATAATCACACTCTGTATACTAATACTGAGATAAACATATACTCTCTCTGAGATAATCATGTACTCATTCTGAGATAAACGTATACTCACTCTGAGATAAACATATACTCACTCTGAGATAAACATATACTCACTCTGAGATAAACTCATGCCTGACATCTGTTTGTTGAGATCCAGCAGATTGGAGGGCATGAACTCCGCCTGGTCCGTCTCCCCTGGGGTGTAGGTGGCACCCGCTGACAGGGGCATGGTCCCAAAGACAGCTTGCCACTCCTTAGAGAAGTCATCTCCACCCGTGGAGGGGGCATTCAGAATCTCATTCAGAATGGTCAGGTCATCTCTGTCTGTATCATCCTGACCCAGGGGCAGATCATCAGCCAAAAGGTCAGAGATCACTGAAATAACAAGCCATGGATCTAAAACATGAAATTCTGTGTGCATACAATAGGAACGTACTACAGTAAAACATGAAATTCTGTGTGTACATGTATAAGTTAGTAACTGTTTCACTGTAAGCGTGAATTCATTACAAGCATGTTTGCTGTAACTGTTTTACTGAAAGTGTGAATTCATTATATGTGTGTTCATTGTAACCATGTTTCACTGTAAGCATGAATTCATTATAAGCATGTTCACTGTAACCATGTTTTACTGTAAGTGTGAATTCATTATAAGTGTGTTCATCGTAACAGTGTTTCACTGTAAGCAGGAATTCATTATCAGTGTGTTTGCTGTAACCATCGTTCACTGTAAGTGTGATTTCATTATAAGTGTGTTTGCTGTAACCATCGTTCACTGTAAGTGTGATTTCTTTATAAGTGTGTTTGCTGTAACCATCGTTCACTGTAAGTGTGATTTCATTATAAGTGTGTTTGCTGTAACCATCATTCACTGTAAGTGTGATTTCATTATAAGTGTGTTTGCTGTAACCATGTTTCACTGTAAGCATGAATTCATTATAAGTGTGTTCACTGTAACCATGTTTTAATGTGAGTGTGATTTCATTATAAGTGTGTTTGCTGTAACCATCGTTCACTGTAAGTGTGATTTCATTATAAGTGTGTTTGCTGTAACCATCGTTCACTGTAAGTATGATTTCATTATAAGTGTGTTTGCTGTAACCATCATTCACTGTAAGTGTGATTTCATTATAAGTGTGTTTGCTGTAACCATCGTTCACTGTAAGTATGATTTCATTATAAGTGTGTTTGCTGTAACCATCGTTCACTGTAAGTGTGATTTCATTATAAGTGTGTTTGCTGTAACCATCGTTCATTGTAAGTGTGATTTCATTATAAGTGTGTTTGCTGTGTTTGCTGTAACCATCGTTCACTGTAAGTGTGATTTCATTATAAGTGTGTTTGCTGTAACCATCGTTCACTGTAAGTATGATTTCATTATAAGTGTGTTTGCTGTAACCATCATTCACTGTAAGTGTGATTTCATTATAAGTGTGTTTGCTGTAACCATATTTACTGTGTCACTCAGAGATGATGAATTTTCTACACATTTGAAATGCAGATCTCAACAAGCTTCATCAAATTAAAGAAATAAATGAAGTAAAATCCCATTGTATGCATACTTCTATTGCATGGGCTTATAGACTACTGTTAAAATTACCCAACACATATCAAAATCTCTTCTTTGTAATCTGACAAATTTAATCAGAGTGAAATGGTTATCAGCGGGATATTGCTTTGTAAATATTTCAATAGTGAACAGAATATCAATTTGTCAGTTACCATTCTAAAACCTGCATGAACTTTCATTTGGTGAGGAACTATTGATTTGATAGCCCCGGTATACCTCACTTTATCATCTACAAGGGGATTATCCAGTGAAAATCAGACCGAGTCAAGAGGTTCTGATAAAACACAAGTTCCTCTGTCAACATCACCTGGTTCTGTGTGTGTTCAGAAAGCAACAAGTGGGGCCCTATCGACAAGCCAATTACCACACTTCACAGTTCAACAGGCTGTAAATCTATGGGTACTGAAAATTAGTATCAATTTGTTATAAGCCATTTAAATTTGTCGGTAATATTTTTTAAAAAGCCATTCAGTTTCTAACTTTCTTTGTTCTGGAATGCTGGAATTTAAAGAAAATATTTCTCAACAACATTATTATGAGAGAAAGTGGAAAATGTTCTTGTTACTTTTTTTTTTTTCATGTATCTTTGCAAAATAGGTCTGGTGGCCAATTCATTGTAATCAGGAAATCTTTAAAACTCTAAAGCTCTTTTATATTCCCAACAAAATTTAATTCTCTTTTGAGTATTTTCTTTTTAGTATTTTCAATTGACATCCTAATTGAAATTGGGTTTTCTGCTGTTGATTTTCTTTCCTTTCAATGTAATATTTGCTTTCTGCATTACCAGTATGTTTTCAAAAGATTAAATATACCAAGCGTTTTGGCACACTTAAATCCCACACAACAATAGTTATACCTACATAGGATCAAATTATTTCCGAATAGATCTGGAGTACAGAAACAGCGGAGGCTTAAATGTTTTATCCTTAGTAATGGATTTATCTCCACATGCAAGGTTAAATTTTAAACCATATACACTGAAGTGCAACACCACAGAAAATCAAAATATACAGAAACTTTAAATCCTAGCACCTCAAACCTGATTTTTAATTCATGCTCATACTGTAGAGAATTGCAATACTAAGCATTACAGACATGCTTTTCTCAAAAAGGCTTTATTCTAAATGGTTGTCATTCAAATATACATGGAACTTGGATCACCAAAATGTCTAGACTAAAACCTTTTCATAACCAAACTTTCAGAAAAACTATATATGATTCAAAAAGAAGAATAGTAAACGATTTTCTTCATTTTTGATCTTCGTTATAAGATCTTGATTATGCGATAAAAGCATAAACAATACAATTCATTATGTCATGAACTGAACTAAATCAATATCTCTTGTTTTTAATGTTATAACGAAATTTCCAGCTTTCGGTTGATAAGAAATTCCATCTAATACATTTGATAACCCATGTTAGATAACATTACATTGTCAGTACATGGATCAATAACCCTTTTCTAGCATTGACTTAAATGTCACTTAGAGACATCAATTTGATCTGATCATGACCCAATCGGTGCCCAGAAAAACCATCTCTCCCCTTTAAACATCGACACGTTCCATCTTATGTCTGAATTCCAACAAAATCAGAAGGAGTAATTTAAATGCTAGTAAGAAAATAGAAAAGTAAATTCAATTTTGGCAGATTTAAATGGGAGCTGACTATAGGTGTTTATGGATTATAGACGGTGATCGCTGCCTGTGATCGCAGAGTTCACGGAGAACGGTTCTTGTTGAGGTGAGTTGTCACAGAAACAGTATGAAACCTGTGGGGGTGAGAACCTGGGGGTAGGGTTGACTATCTCAGACAGGAAATTATCAAACGAACAAACCAGGAAGGATTAACTGGGATATTTCATCTTGTAAGTAGTTTAGTATCCAAGTTCATAAAAACATTTTGTATCATTTACAAAAAGATTTTAATTCTCCTTTTACCATGTCTATTTTTCATGTTTGAATTTTTTTTGCAATAAATTTACATTGAGAACAGTTCAAATAGGAGAAATATACACAGTATTAATTGAATATATAAACTGACAGCTACGAATGTTTTCTGGTTGCCTAAAGATACGACATGTAGTAATATTTGATTAAATCTAACAATTTGTTTGCTCATCATGTTCTCAAAAAATCTCAAAGTAAACTGTCACAGACTTTATTTACTGGTAATGAAATATGTAAAGCTGGCAATATAGATTTGTTAGCACAGATCCTAACCATGTTATTTTAAACCAAAATCAATCCTAAAAGAGCACTCCAAGCAAATATACCAACATTTACAGATCATGTTTAATCACCACAGAAATATTGGCAGAAGTTGATCAGCCCTTTAGCCTGATAACACAAACATTCTATAAAACACAAAGTCTGTAATTGCTTTCCTTGTTCGGGTATTACAGAATATTGATGTAAACTTGGAGCAGGAAAAATGACAGATTCATCGTTGACACCCGGACGAATGAAATAATCAATGACAGTACCGTCTCACATGCCTAATTTGTGATCCAGCTGATTCAATAATGTTTACTGCGGAGGATTTATGGCTAATTTTCAGTTTTTAAACACAAAAACAATCTACAATGTATGTTCAAAAATTAATCCGAAAAAAAAAGATTTAAATGAATTCCGTTGAACTTACAGATAACAAGTTTGCCAGGTAGATCGAACTAGATGTGCTCAGTCTGGTGTTGAAAGATCTCACTCTCGACATTTCGTTATGGTTTTGATTTCACAGCATACCTCAAACCCCGACAGGAAATTGATGCATACCATAGACAAATTTTTTAGATGTCATTTACTGTCACAACCAAACCTGACATACATACTGCACACACATTACACTTGGCGGTGTATTCGTTTGAACACCTTTCACAGCAGGTCATCCACTAAATCTGGTTCATTACTAAATGCTTACATGTATGGTAAATGCCAATTGCAGTTGCAGTAGGCGCTAAATGAAATCCACGCTAATCAAGCAAAAACTTAATTTCCACCAAATGTTATACATGTTAAATACATTTACTATATATACTCTAGAGGCACACACAGACATGAGAAACATTCCTCCTGATAGTTGAAATCAAAGACATAAAAGTATCAACTTTATTATAGTGAACCCTTCTCATATTCGTATAACAGAGACTAATTCTTTATAATCCGTACTACTTAACTGAAACGGTTGCACTTATTTAAATATTCTCAGTCTACAAACATCCAACTCGTTTTAAAGCAACAATTTATCAAAACACAGTGAAAAGGATCCTCATAGACCAACTGAAATTTTCTAATACATTTTACTGTGTAAGTACAGGAATTTACATATTGTACATTATATTCATAGTGAAAAGATGGAGGAAACAGAGGAAACTCTGGCTGAACTGGTTGAGTCCAACTTCCTGAAGTGTTCCAGCTGTTGCCATGACTACCAGAGTCCTCGTCTGCTGCCCTGTCTCCACAGTCTGTGTGAAGAGTGCATCCAGAAGCTTCCTCGCCAAACCAGTTCTATAGCAGACGATCAGAAGTCATCAGAAAACCTTCCTAATGGAAACGTCATTGAACGCTTTTCCTGCCCAGTGTGTGTATCGTCAATCTCACTACCTGAAGGTGGAGGCGGAACCTTTCAAAGCAATGCATTCTTACAGGACTTGTGTCAGCTTTACAAGTATAAACACGATAAAGACAGAAAATGTGATTACTGTACATTTGCTGGTAAAACTGTCGATGCTGTTTCTTTATGTCTGAATTGTCATGACGACATGTGTGGTGATTGTCAAGAGGCTCACCATAAGACAAAGATCACCAGGAACCACCAAGTTGTGCCGTATGAGCAGATCAGAAATGGACTCTATGATCAAGACATCCGAGAACATCAATCATTAAAGTGTGAGGAACATGAAAACAATTCTCTGACTTCTTTCTGTACTGACTGTGAGGCACTTCTCTGTCCCAAGTGTCAAACTCCTGAACACGGAGGCCACAATGTTGTGGATCTTGATAACGCTTTGCCAAAGTATTCAAAACAAATAAAAGGCCTAATCTCCAGCATTAAGACCCGTCTTCCGTCCATACAGAATTACTGCGAGTTTTTAGAGAAGTACGCAGAGAATTTGGACCAGACGAAACAACAGCTTCTGACGGACACACAGACACAGGCCGACAGCTTGCATAGCATGATTGACGAGTGCAAGAACAAGCTCCAGCAAGAGATCAAAGAGACGTGTGAAACTGAGATGGATCAAGCCAAAGACAAGCTGAAGAATCTACAGGTCGCCTCGGGCTCCCTGCATAACAATGCTTACTTCCTAAACCAGCTGATGGCTCATGGGAAACCAGAAGAAGTTCTGGCAATGCACCGAGAAATCACAACCAGACTGACTCAACTCATTAAAATGCAACTAGATGGTCTTACATCCAAACTCAGGATTGGATTTCTCCCTGGAGCCAGCACTGAGCAGAATCTGCAGACCTTGTTCGGCAAGCTTTCAAATGACATGGTACCCATTGGCAAAAGCGAATCCACCCAGTTAGCAGGGGATGAGCTCAAAATCACCTCAATGCTACCCAATGTCAAAAACACTGCTGAATTCCTGCTAGCCTTTGATTCAGAGGGGACTGATGAGAACCGGGACATCTGGCCTACAGGAATGAGTGTCACCAAGAAGGACAATATAGTCATTGTGGACAGGGACAACAAAAAAATCAAAATCTTTGACTCAGTGGGAAAATTACTGAAGGAATTTACAGGAGAAAACGACAACAAAATCGGAATTCCTTTTGATGTCACAGTGCTAGAGAACGATACTGTAGCAGTGACAGACTATGAACAAGAAAACATAAAGGTTTTCACACAAGACGGAAACCACGTTCTCACTATATCTGGCTTCTTTAAACATCCCCGCGGAATAACGACCAACAGCAAGGGAGAGATTCTAGTCGTAGACTGTCGTCAGCAAAGAATTACAGTTCATGACCCTAGATCTGGCAACCTGATTAAGACGATAGAAGCTGAGGACCAGAAAGGAAACAAAGTCCTAGTCGACCCCTACTACATCTCCACAACTCACGAGGATAACATTCTAGTCACTGACACGGCTGCTCCGAACATTAAAGTGTTCAACATGGAGGGGCGATATATCGCAGAATATGGCACCTACGGAATCAAAGAGCAGCAGATTCTGCAACCATTTGGAATCTGTGTGGACGAATACGGATATATCTTTGTTGCCGATAATCAGAACCATCGCATTCATCTTCTGAACCCTGATGGAAAGCTGAACAAGTTTCTACTCACCAAAAGCAACAGTATATGGCACCCAATGGCTGTTAACATTTCAAAAAAGGGATTTTTCATGGTGTCAGAGGCATTAGGAAAAATTAGACTGTACAAGTATTTATAGACTTCCGTGTATAGCATCATGAAACTTAGGAACTACAAGAATTACCAATACCTAGTATATCAAATCACACAGTATACCATTTGATTCTTTGAAATCAAGCAACAAAATATATTGTATTGATTTACATGATGTAACATTAGAAAATTCAATTGTGTGATTTTGCGAATGAATCATTCACAGATTGGCACTGTATAGAATAAGGATTCTCTCCATCTAGAAGTTTCCCTCACAACGGCACTGGTTTTGGCAATCCTTAATGTACACTTTGTAGCCTCTTAAATAAATTTACATCAAACTGTATTAAAAGTTTTCTTTGCATGAGATTTCAAAAGGCATTGCAAGGCTCATTGCACCCCTCACTTCTATGCGAACCTTCTCTTCAGTGACCTGATATTAAATCTAGGTCACTTCTATGTGAACCTTCTCTTCAGTGACCTGATATTAAATCTAAGTCACCTCTTGATTCCAATAATATCCAATTTACAAGCAATGGCCACATGCAGTCAGTGCCCATTCACTGCAGCATATTTTTGTTGGGTATCTGGACAACCTACAGTTTATTCCAGTAATGGAAAGTTTCTTGCTTGGTTCCTAACACACTGACTCATTAACTTAAGAAAAGTCAAACCTTGGCATTTTATAAAATATTTCCTTTGACCTATATATTGTACCTCCTGGGAACAAAAAAGATAAACCTTATGATTGCTCTGTGGAGTTCTGACTACATTAATAAGACCATGAATCGCCCAGAAACCCTCCTTTCCCGTATGACAGAACAAAATGTCCCTACCTTTTTCTGATTTAGGTCCGGCTGGCTTCTCACTCGACATGAAGGCTCCAGAGAAATCGAAATCTTCCTCTTTCACACCTGTCGAGTCATCCTCCATCTCTATAAATGGAGCAGTGTCCTGGACATTGTTTCCAAGGTCAGTGGAATTGTTCTGACCTGTGAAAACGACAAATTATGAATGTTCATGTTAAATCACCATGTAAATTGTAACGAAAATTAATTTTATGACTACCTTTCATTCCTTTCTGAGCTACCTTCAATTGATTTTAATTTCTTAATGAATTACCAATTTTAACAGAAACTATCATAAAATGTCCCTAAAACAATTCCTAGTTAGCCTGAATTTACTATGCATTGTACACCCGTCTTTAAACAGACAACTTAGATATGATAGATCATGTTATATATGCAAGAATATATAAAGACTATGAGTAATTAGTAAAACTAAAATACATCCACCCATTTTTTCTGGACTCAAAAATATCATGTGCTATAGAAAGTACTGTTTTCTAATAAATATTTAAAAAATCCAAGTCCCATAACTCTGTAATGACAAAATCAATAAATCAGAAAATCATAAGGGTTCTTCCTCTTGCTAATCTTAGCACTACATTTAAATTCTATGATTTTTTAAAAAGTAATCTCAAGGTATTTATGCTATAGTCTTATCAATATCAAAAAATTGCAAGCCATAACTTCGAAAGGACAGAGTCCATAAATCTGAAAATCGAAAGGGGTCTTCCTCTGCCTAATTCGAGTATTATGTATAAATGTTATGAAAATTTTCTCAAGGAAACTTAAGTTATCACGTGCCATAGATGGACAATTGGATGAACAGAGAGAGTGATTACTATAGGACACCTGGTGGTGCCCTGATAATTTCACGAATATGATAGACATTGTTTTAATTGACTTTAAGAGAGGGAATCCTAGAGATGATATATGATGAAGCACTTTTTATTCAAATTGGTCCTTTTAAAGAATTTTATTGTTTACGATTTACGTGTATTTACTATTTATCAAAAAACAAATTTACCCATCTGTTGAACACCATTTAATCATGCATCTAAAAATACAAGGGCTATTCGATATGTAATGTGTATTGTACGATATCTCAAAAGCATTCGACTCAAATAGTGAAATAAACATTACATGTATGTGATGGAGCATTATCATGAAGTAGACAAACATGCCTAAATCCTGACACATGGCATCGTTAATGATAATGTTTCTTGAGCTTTTTTTTATTTAACATCTCGGTAATACCGACCTGTAACGCTTTTGCCCTTCGGCACCGGAATTTGTACAGCTATACCATCACATGAGAAGAATATGCAATAAAGAACCTTCTTTGTGCTTATGGTTCTTTTGACAATTGCAAGCCTTCTACTGTGTTTAGTTAGCCATATTTTGTTCCCAATTTTTCTTACTGGTTCAAAACAGTGAACCCAAGTTTCGTCACCAGTAGAAACAATGTTTGCAAATTGTCTTTGATTGACTTTGGGAAATATTTTGAGCAATTGCTTAGCGGTTTGTACTCGTACCCGTTTTTGGTCATCTGTCAATATATGCGGTATCCATCTGGTAGAAATCTTTCATACTTTCAAAATACGCTTGAAAATTAAATGCACCGGCGATAGCAATATGCCAACAGCTTTGGCAATATCACGAATTGTGTATCTGCCATCACTTTCAATTATTTCCCTGACTTTTGAGACATTTGCCTTGCCTGTTACAGTCACAGGTCAGCCAGATTTTGCTGCATCTTTGACGGACTCTGTGCCAGACAGATATTTCTTTCTCCACCTACGAACTATCTCATAAGATACCTTATCAGACCCATAAATTTCCCCCAATTCAGTAAAAATCTGCATTACCGAATGACAGAGTTTTGTGCAAACTTTTATTTAAGCTCTAATTTCTTCAATACTTTCAACCCGTTTCCCAACCATTTTTACAACTGGTCAACGACTGGCTCAATTGAAATGACTATATTGTAAGTTTAAAACTATGTGGAGCTGAAGGCTCATGTTTATACCATTGGAAAGGAATTGAATAGAGCTATTCAAGAGTATCATCATCCATGAAATCGTGCAAAGCGTTATCGTGCTGTGGTACAATACACATTACATATCGAACAGCCTTCGTATATATCTAAAATAAATACCGTACAGTGCAAATTTGTCAATATTCCAGTCTTTAATATTTCAAGATAGTGTACACATGATTTATAAATAAACTACATTCAGTATCTGGTAGGCTGTGTTTGATTCATGGTGGAAAACAACATTGCTATACATGTATATTTTGCACACAATTCATTAATATGGTATTTGGAATGCTAAAAAAAAATTCTGTTGCAAATATAAGGATAAGACAAGTGTGAATTATTACCAAACTTCCTAGCTTGCTTTCTATATTACCACACACTGCCTTGCTTGCTTTCTATATTACCACATACTGCTTAGCTTGCTTTCTATATTACCACATACTGCTTAGCTTGCTTTCTATATTATCACATACTGCCTAGCTTGCTTTCTATATTACCACATACTGCTTAGCTTGCTTTCTATATTACCACATACTGCTTAGCTTGCTTTCTATATTACCACATACTGCCTAGCTTGCTTTCTATATTACCACATACTGCTTAGCTTGCTTTCTATATTACCACACACTGCCCTGCTTGCTTTCTATATTACCACATACTGCTTAGCTTGCTTTCTATATTACCACATACTGCTTAGCTTGCTTTCTATATTACCACACACTGCCCTGCTTGCTTTCTATATTACCACATACTGCTTAGCTTGCTTTCTATATTACCACATACTGCCTAGCTTGCTTTCTATATTACCACATACTGCCTAGCTTGTTCTTTAATCGATTACTTACTTTCTGTACTCATATCATACAGGTTTTGTAGACTGTCATTTTTAATATCAGCATTTTCTGTTTCCCCTTCATCCTCATCAAATGCTATCAACCTGAAAAAGATGGCAGTCATTATCTACATTCATGGCCAGTTCTGTTAAACTACAGATAGAAATATAACAATAAATGTATCTAATGTACATATAATACATTGAACTATGGTATGCTAATGATTCTGATGAAACACAAGCCATTACAGACTCAATCATACAGTTATACGGATACTTATTCCTACAATGCTTGTACTATAGCAATGTTGATCATAAAAAGAAGTTTACATTTAGTATGAGTATAGAAGTGCATCTACAGGGCATCTGTCTTCTGTGTAGGAAGAAAACAAAGATTACAATCCTACTGTGTAGGAAGAAAACAAAGATTACAATCTTACTGTGTAGGAAGAAAACAAAGATTACAATCTTACTGTGTAGGAAGAAAACAAAGACTACAATCCTACTGTGTAGGAAGAAAACAAAGACTACAATTCTACAAAGAGAGAGATCTCCCTCATCTTTCCGTTAGCTGTTCCTCACTCTGTGTGTAGCGTATTTTATTTTTGTCCACTTGATACAAATATCAACATATTCCAAACTATAATGCAGCAACGACTGGCCTAATTCACTATGATTTCATAATTAAGTCAAATGAGCCATCCTGATGCTTAAATAGGTACACACAGAATTTAGTATTAAGAGATCTGCTAAAATAGGTACACACAGAATTTAGCATTAATAGTTCTGCTAAAATAGGTACACACAGAATTTAACATTAATAGTTCTGCTAAAATAGGCACACACAGAATTTAGCATTAATAGTTCTGCTAAAATAGGCATACACAGAATTTAGCATTATCAGATCTGTTAAAATATGTACACACAAAATTTAGCATTAAGAGATCTGCTAAAACAGATACACACAGAATTTCACACTGAGATTCCCACTAAAAGTAATACACAAAGATTTTAAGAATTTAGCACGGTGAATCCTGCTAAAATAGGTACACACAGAATTTGTGAGTCCCACTACAATGTGAGTCCTACTACATGTGCTACCTTGTGATAAAAAATCTAACAGTAAGGTTAGTATTGTGTTAATTACAAACACAGACTCTGAGGTACCTAGTCTCTTCACCATCACTGGATTCTAAACATGCTTCCTGTTGTAGAGAAGGGAGACTACTCTCCTCAGTGTAAGCTCTCTGTGCTACATTAAAACTTTGCTGCTTCTTTCCCTCTTCTTGGTAAAAATGTCCACATTCGGGACATATTCCTTCACTTAAATGTAGGAATTTTTAAAATTTAATCTTCACTTAAATGTAGGAATTTTTAAATCTATTCTTCACTTAAAAGTACGAATTTAAATTTAATCTTCACTTTTAAATCTATTCGTCACTTAAAAGTACGAATATTTAAATTTAATCTTCTCTTCAATGTAGGAATTCTTAAATTTATTCTTCACTTAAATGTAGGAATTTTGAATTTAATTTTTACTTAAATGTAAGAATGTTTTAAAAATATTTAATCTTAGGTCTTCTTTTTTCTTCAAATAGTAACACTAATTTACTCTTACTTTAGTTATTTCTGTTTTCTGTTAAAATGTCTACACACACAAAATTTGACAGTAATAAGGAAAACCAGTGATGGAGAGTGACGAATATATTACCTATCGTCTTCCAGGTAAGATGAACTGGACATGGGGTTATCAGAATCTTCTCTCGACCTTCTATCCATGCATTTTTCACAGCTTCACAAATACAGACACAAAACAACATAAGCACAACATAATAAAACACTACAAAGCAACTATATAATAGGAAAAAAAATTCTTCTACTGCAACAAATGAAAGTACATGTAAATATATCTTATGTGAAAACTAATTCATGCAAGAAACATGTTATTCAATCTGACAAAAGTACAGACCTATATTATTATATATATAGGTCTGTACTTTAGTCAGATTGATGTGATATTTATCTTGTTTCATAAGGAGATAAGCAAAGAGTCTTCCTAATTATGTACATAAGTACAGAGATTTATTTATGGATATACAGTAGAACCTGGTTACAGTGAACACAGTTACAATAAATCTACACTTACAGTAAAACACAGATACAGCAAACACACTTACAACGAGTTCAAGCTTACAGTGAAGTGATTTTCATTCCCTGTAGTTTTAAAACATATTTTGAACTTAATGGATATAATGAACTACATCTTTAATGAATTTAAATTGTTCATTTCCCAGCACTTTGTTATAAATGTGTTTTACTGTATACAGGTTTTTACACTACATTCATTTTCTCAATGTAGCATTTGGGGGGGGGGGGGGGGGGGGGAGTACAACTTTTTTTAGTGTGTAGTTTATGTATGTTGTATATTTCTATGAAATATTATTTACCATTACCTATTTACAAATTAATTTAATTAATCTTGTACAAGTATGTTTTATTGGTTAAGACCAATGAGCAGTAAATCTAATATATGAACAATAAACAAGCCCCAAGTCTTGCCCTGCAGCCGCAGGCATTTAATTAATACACAACACTTCTCCTCTGACACTGATTGGTCTATTACTACAGCAGCATACTACAAAACACCCAATGACACTCATGCACACAACTCACTTGCTGGGATCAAAATCCTCCTCTGTGTCTCTCTCTGCTGGTTCTGACTTGGAGGTCTCCTCCGACAACTTTTTGCTTGGCTCAGCAAGTTCCTACCAAATAAAAAACAGTGTGTTCATTTTTACATGTTCAGGTTTTTTCATGCAGTACAGCGCTCATTAGAATTTTAATCTTTCAATCTTTCACCTTTATAATGTTAAATTCGTAATATTGGTATCCTTTAAAGCTCTCTGCCACCGCTGTCATGGTGCGCGAGGTTTTCTCCCAGAAGTGGAGCAATGTGGACTGGTAGTTGGCAAGGACGTGTGAGAACATGTTACAACGAGAGGCGGCCAGTAGATCCACCTTCTGCATCACGTCCAACTTCAGCTTGTCAAACTTGGCCTTCGTCTTCCTCACCTGGGCCTGAACCTAACAGTGAAGGAATATCATATAGAGCAGTGGCTAATTGTCTTACAGGACAGTGCCCCATTGTCTGTTTCACATTTTTATCTTTTACTTATTTAAACTATCATCTACTCTGTGTACATTTTGTAATAATTATGCACCTGTATCTTTATAAACAATAGATCCACAGATTTCCTAAATCATTACATGAATTATGTCTGAATGGAAAAAAATCAAATAAATTTCAACATAAAACTGTTCCTCAATATTTAACAAAATTTAAATGTTCATTATTTTTTAATCCCCCTACTTTGACCTACTTTAATTTTCTGTATTTTTGTACATCACAGCCTTCAACCTACTTTAATGCTACATGTATGTACTTTTGTAGACCTTAGCCCTGGACCTACTTTTCGGAACTTTTCTAACTGTTTGTACGTGTCAGGATCGAGTTCCTCGGACACGTTCTTCATCCACAGAAGAGCTCCCCTGTACTCCGTCCTAGCAGCCTCCATTCTATTTATAGTCATGAGTGTGTCAGATATGGCACGATATCGGAATGTTTCTACTTCCTGGTACAGTCGAACTAGAGGCACTCTCAATGACAACCTGAGCAAGAAATAAAGAATAAAACATAAGCCCTGAACATTTCAGCATCAATAATTATACCTACCTATTTAAACAATGTATAAATAAAAGACATTAGTGCTTGCAAAACACTTCAGTACAATAACAAGACATTATAGCGTCATAATAGAACAAACTGGGAATTTTCTTTCATGTCAACAAATGGCATTTGTTTTGAAAACACTGAATAAACATATCTTAAAAATAAATAAGTATTCATTGTTTATAGTTTTACAAATGAACACCATTTTATTGACCAACTTTCTATTTAGGATGAAGTAGGAAAAATAAAAAAGTCAACTCGAACATTTCATTCAAAGGAAATTACAGGTAACTCTCGAATTATCGCCACTCAATTCATCGCCATTTTCGTTATAATGCCACATTTTTCTAGGAACATTTTTCCTGTTACTTAAAACTCTCGTTAAAATGCCAAATTCGCTATCACCATTTGCCACATTACAAAAGTCCATTTCAACGTATTAATTATCTCGATAAACCGCCATAGGTGCACATGGTCAGTGAAGCAGTAAATTGGTCATTATCGATCTCCGGCGTACACTTGGACAGAAGGATCCCAGTAATTGCTGTATTGAATAAACAAGAAAATTACTCGAGATGAACTGTAATCAAGTTCTTTATACATCATAGAAACACATTTCAATTTAGCTATGGCTTCGCCACGAAAGAGGCGACATCTTAGCAGCAAAGGATGCAATTCTTGTCAACCCTGACCCAATCTCTAAAGGCTCACCTGCCAGGAAACGGCACTGCAGTGCACTCAATACTGACTTAGAAAAGGCATTGTTTATGTGGTTTACGCAAGTCAGGACAAAAAAAAAACATTCCTGTTACTGGGGATATGATAATTGAAAAGGGAAAACAGTATGGTGCAGAGCTAGGAATATCCAATTTCAAATATTCTGAAGGGTGGCTAACACGTTTCAAACAACATCATGGAATTTCTTCCAGAATTATAAGCGGTGAAAGTGCCGGAATTGATGTGAGTTTGATTACTGATGGCCGGAAAGAGGCAATAGAAGTAATGAAAAATTATGATTTGAAAGATATTTATAACATAGACGAGAAAGGATTGTTTACCGAATGTTACCCGATCGCTCACTTACATAAGTATTGTAAATAGAGGAAAGATAACTCTTACATATAAAAGAACGGTAACTATATTTCTTCAAGATGGCAGTAATTCAATTCATCGCCAAATTCGTTATAATGCCATAATTTCATAAGAACAAAATGTGGCGGTTTATCGAGAGTTGACTGTACGTGCCTCAAGATGAGGTAAACTAGTACCTTTGTTGAGCAGCAAAACTTTGTGATTTTCCAACAGCAGCCATCATCTTCCCTGCTCTTGTCTTGTCCAGATTACTTTGGGATTTCAAAAACCTCCCTGTGGAATTCTCTTCTTGTGATAATACTAACAATAAAATCACAAATATTAAAAGGATGTTTTCAAAATTATTATGGACAGAAGAATTTGTTGTACACTAAACAATATTTTTCCATTAAGAGCTATCACAGATATTGTGAAAAACATGGTTTAAAAATCAAAACATTTTGCTTTGTTTATGGTGTAATCAAAATGTGAAAATCCGCGACAATTCTCGCTATATAAAAATGTGTAAGTCCACAGCGGACTAGAACTGTACATACCACACAACCTGTCCTGGTATTTCTCTAAAACTCTCAATAACAACATGGATGATTTCTGGATTGCTCGAAATACCTATAACATGAAACCAGACATTGAGACAAAAATGTACAACATTTAACCTACTGTAAGAATACAGTACAGATAGAAGTAATTGAGTCCTGGGCTGTGTTCAAGATCGTAGCGGCTAGCCTAGGAGCTAGGTATGGTGGCTGATTTGTGCTATTTTACAATGTGTTGTGTTTTGGTTAATTTGAGGTGAAAAGTAGCTAATAATATCATTTTGTCGTCTTTTCGTTATTTTAGGTCGAAAAGTTGCTAAATATCGTTTTGTTGTCGTTTCGCCTCGAAATAACAAAAAGGCGTAAAATGGTAGAAATCAGCCACCATATCTAGCCGCTCTGATCTTGAGTCCTTATAATCTGTTACCACAAATGAATTTCAACACCATGAAATTGACTGACCTCTAATTTGGAGTCCAGTTCGGAGTCGGAGGCCACCACATGCTCATCTTCTTTCTTGCCCAGCTTCTGTATGACAGCTTGTTTCGTGGTCCAAAAAGTCTCCTTCATTTTATGGAAAGTCGAGGTTTCCGTTCTTTCCACCCACTTATCATAATTGGGCCCCGAATAGCCCTGGGTCCTAAAAGTCAAATGCATTTTATACACAAGATATTTATGAGTGTAAGGAAAATACTTCATACAGAAGTTTCCTTCACCTTTTTTCAAATCTACACAAAGTCAAGACAAGAGTGAAACTAAAACTATCCTAGTTAGTAGCTGGACCGATACCCTCTGAGTCCCCCATGCGCAAAACTAGAACTATCCTAATTATACTAATATATCCCCCCCCCTCACCGATCACAATAGAAACTAGAACTATCCTAATTATACTGATATATCCCCCCCTCACCGATCACAATAGAAACTAGAACTATCCTAATTATACTGATATATCCACCCCTCACCGATCACAATAGAAACTAGAACTATCCTAATTATACTGATATATCCCCCCTCACCGATCACAATAGAAACTAGAACTATCCTAATTATACTGATATATCCACCCCTCACCGATCACAATAGAAACTAGAACTATCCTAATTATACTGATATATCCCCCCTCCACCATTGATCACAATAGAAACTAGAACTACCCTAATTATACTGATATACCCTACCCCCCCCCTCCCTCCACCGATCACAATAGAAACTGGAACTATCCTAATTATACTGATATATCCCTCCCTCACCGATCACAATAGAAACTAGAACTATCCTAATTATACTGATATATCCCCCCTCACCGATCACAATAGAAACTAGAACTATCCTAATTATACTGATATATCCACACACACACACACCCCCCCTCACCGATCACAATAGAAACTAGAACTATCCTAATTATATTGATATATCCCCCCTCACCGATCACAATAGAAACTAGAACTATCCTAATTATACTGATATATCCACCCTCCACCATTGATCACAATAGAAACTAGAACTATCCTAATTATACTGATATATCCACCCCTCACCGATCACAATAGAAACTAGAACTATCCTAATTATACTGATATATCCACCCTCACCGATCACAATAGAAACTAGAACTATCCTAATTATACTGATATATCCACCCACCACCACTGATCACAATAGAAACTAAAAGTATCCTAATTATACTAATATACCCCCCCCCCTCACCGATCACAATAGAAACTAGAACTATCCTAATTATACTGATATATCCACCCACCACCACTGATCACAATAGAAACTAAAAGTATCCTAATTATACTAATATACCCCCCCCCCCTCACCGATCACAATAGAAACTAAAAGTATCCTAATTATACTAATATACCCCCCCCCCCCCTCACCGATCACAATAGAAACTAGAAGTATCCTAATTATACTAATATACCCCCAACCAACCGATCACAATAGAAACTAGAACTATCCTAATTATACTAATATACCCCCCCCCCTCACCGATCACAATAGAAACTAGAACTATCCTAATTATACTGATATATCCCCCCAACATCAATCACAAATAAAGCTATCCCACTCATATTGATCACAATTGCAGTGAGGCAGAGATCTAAGTAGTGGATGGAAGAAGATGTATTATGCTTCTTTGACAATTATATACTAAGAAGGAAAATCAATTGTGACACGGAATCCAATTTCTTAGTTTGAAGTCTACTTTGCTTGACCTTTGACCCTAAAGTAGAGAAAGATTTGTGTGTGAAATTTTGTGATTTCATGTGAAATCAAAACTAATTTACGGTCCTGAAACTGTTGTCATATATCACTGTCCAGTTTACTTAACCTGTGACCTTTTGACCTCAAAATCAATTGTTGCCATTCTCATCCTATTAAGACAAGTCTTTATAATATATGGTGACTTCATATAAAACCATTTTCCTTTATATCAGTATCCAGTGGGCTTAACCTTTGACCTTTTGATACCAAAATCAAATAATAAGGAAACATCCTCATTCCATGACGAATAAGTGTGTTCAGTATGGTGACTATGAATAAACTAGGAAATCATTTTTGGCCCGAAAATCCATTTTCCAAAACAAGTATCAGAGTCCAGTTTGCTTGACCTTAGAAATTTTGACCTAAGAATTTGCTTACAGTACTCTAGATGACAAGGAAAGTCAATTTATGCCCTGAAACAAATCGGTCTACATACATACAGATGGACAACCAATGTTTTTTTTATTTCATTGATGTGTATCTAGTAGCCTGTAACTTTACATGTATATTTTAAGTCGTTATATAATGTCCATACCATATCAATCATTCTACATAAACCAAGATAACAAAAGTAAATGTGTGTTTTGGAGTTTAAAAACCTCATACAGATCAAATGAGTGGCCGGTCTACTTACGTCATCCTGTCACCTCAACAGCTTCTTTATGTCAGCCTGCAAATAAAAAAAATTGATCAACAACATAAGAAAAGCCAATTTCAGCATTTAAAGCTGGCAAAGAGAAACACTGTTATTTGTTCAGTTTTTCCTCTCTATGTATATAAGATACAGTCAACACTAGCCCACTACAATGCTGTGTCATAGCCGGTGAAACATTGATCAGCCTCTCTATGTATATAAGATACAGTCAACACTAGCCCACTACAATGCTGTGTCATAGCCGGTGAAACATTGATCAGCCTCTCTATGTATATAAGATACAGTCAACACTAGCCCACTACAATGCTGTGTCATAGCCGGTGAAACATTGATCAGCCTCTCTATGTATATAAGATACAGTCAACACTAGCCCACTACAATGCTGTGTCATAGCCGGTGAAACATTGATCAGCCTCTCTATGTATATAAGATACAGTCAACACTAGCCCACTACAATGCTGTGTCATAGCCGGTGAAACATTGATCAGCCTCTCTATGTATATAAGATACAGTCAACACTAGCCCACTACAATGCTGTGTCATAGCCGGTGAAACATTGATCAGCCTCTCTATGTATATAAGATACAGTCAACACTAGCCCACTACAATGCTGTGTCATAGCCGGTGAAACATTGATCAGACCAGCATATGAATTCAGGTGCATATTGTTAAATGTGTATATTTTATTGTCAATGAACACCTAAGGAGTATTTGCACAAAAAAACAACCAGTCACTAATATAGTACAATGTGCATCTGTAATTCACTTCAAAACTTACCAACATAAAGCTACATTCATCCCTCATCCATTCTCACTGAGCCTCCAACCCCTCCCTCCGGGAAAAACCGGTGTATTTACAATTAATTCAGGATAAGCTAGATCGTCATAGACATACTGCAGTGAGAATAGCTGTTACAGTATACATCATATAACCAAAACCCTTGGAAGTCTATTGTCACACCCACCAGCAAATTAATCCCACCAAGCCCATGTTTCCACTCACTGACAGAGAAAGTAACAGTCATGTGTCAATATCAGCCCACTGCTGAAACAATTTTTTGGAAAAAGGGGATAAAAAAGGAATAGAACAAGGGGTGAGGTGCTGGTAATTTTTACCTGCACTGACAGATCTATTTGACAATGCTATTAACAAATGGCTGAGATGGGACAAACAAGTATATAAAACATGAACAAGATTGAAAACAATGTGTGTTTGTGGAAACCCTGATGCCTCCATATGACAGCAAAGAAATAGTAGTACCCAAAGATAGACCTTGTCACAAGGGATACACATGTGAAATATGAAAGCCATATCACTAACCATTCAAAAGCTATGGCCACGGATAAAGTTTCTCAAAACTAGGTCAAACCCCAGGCCAAGGTCACAAGATCAAAAAATTTGGAATCAAAGAAAGGTCATGTCACAATTAAGGTTGAAGGAATACACAATTGAAATATGAAAGCTCTATTCAAAAGTTATGACCAAGGTTAAAGTATTTCAAAAGTAAATCAATCCCCTATGTCAAGGTCACTTGGTTAAAAAAGAAAGGAATACACATGAGAAATATGAAAGCCCTATCACCATCTATTCAAAAGCTATGGCCAAGTTTAAAGTTTTTGTGGACGAACAAACAGACACACCAAAAACTAAACTGATGAATATCCGATTACAGGGGCATAAAACAATCATAAAAATATTCATCATGTAACTCCATTATATCCAGTGTCTATCAAATGTATGAGATTCAAATTATTGAGAGAATTTAAAATGGAACAAACAAGCACTCTAGTACAGTAGAAAAATTGCAACGGGTCATTAAGTGTAAAAATTCCACAGAATGAAAGATTTTCATCGACTCAAGATGAAAACTGTGCAATGCAGAATTATTCCCCAGCCCACAAAATGACACCATGTACAATGTGCTAAACGAACACTAGAATAACAGGGGGAAGAGGAGGGGTAGGGGGCTGTCACCATGTTTTGCATCACCTATAGCATACTAAGAAATTGAAACATGAAACTCAACACGAGTAGTTGCTATTCAGATGCAAGAAAACCAGAGGTTTGTATTGCCTGTTGTTCAAAACAGTTAGAACCACCACTTTTTCATTTGTATTATGCCATCAAAATAAAGACTGTGACATCACATCCATCGGCTTTCCCTGGCTAAGATTGATATCATATTTCATTATACATTGGGCCGACTCATTTCCAATCAATAGGACAGGCTAGATCACACAGGGGGTCATAAGACTGTCAAGATGTAATCCACACAAGTTTAAAATCTCAGGTTAATGAGATATAAAAATGGATGATCAAAAGGATTATGGGAGATTTTTCTCATGACAATATTGAAAATTCACTGGGCGCGTGGGTAGACTCTAATTTTCTCAGTCCTAATCTTAGATCTTGCTACACTGGCTGTAGGGAACTATTTATTACTTTTAAAGTGAATAATTTCATCAAAAGGAGAATATGTTTGAGGGGAAGAATAACAAGTATCAGTATCAAATTTTGTCAATATATCATTCACTGTACACAGAGTTTAAGATTATCCACAACATGAACTCCAGGACAATGAAGATTAAATTTTCACATGAAAAATATCACTGTTTTAGTGAACAACGTTGTCCATGGGCCTCTTGTAGTAAACGAAAAATAACACTGGTATATTAAATTAATCTAATAATGATGATGCTGTTTCATTCACCAAACACATATTACATAGTATGGTAGAGAGCAGAGATTTAGATTTCTGAAACACAGTAAAATTTGAACGAAATGATAGAGTAATAAAAACAACATAGAGACTTGAGCAAGTCTAATTATTACCCAATATTAAGTTAACGCCCCCAGCGCTTTTGCTGATGAAATGGCCGACTCAGAAGTTTATTAAGGAAAACACCGATTTCCAATAATAGACTGGCGTGTTATTTTTAAATATAAGGCCAACCTTTTCAATGTTTCGTTAACCAAGATAAATAACTGCTGCAGTTTAGCATTACTGACATTTATATAAGTCATTCTTTAATCAATAAACCATGTTCCTATGTGGAATGATGACCAGTGCAATATTTTCATAGGTCCATTCATATCACACATATGTATGGCATTACTTAGCTCACTGTCTTTTTCTGACATGGCTGCAGCACCTATATTAGATTTCATCAGTTTATTTGCCTTTGGTTGATAATTCGAGTGTTTAGCTTTGCCTAAATAGCATATGACAGTTGTTACATGAGTTTTTATATTTTCCTCCCTTGACCTATTTTTACTTACTACATGCTGTGCATTTGTGCCCCTTTTCTTGTAGTATTTGTTAAGCTTTTCATCAGCCACATTACAGTTTGAAAATCCTGTGCACACAGGAACAGGTTAGTGTTAACAAAGGGAACTGCAGTGATCTCAGAATAAATTCCTTATCTTTAAGTCGTAATTTGCAAATATTGGAAGAGAAAATGACTAATATTTGTTAAAATATATGTATCCTGATTAATGGTAAGCCACCCGTCAATCATACTTTTAACAATAGATCTTCGGTGGATTGACATCTGCAGAGACTGTGCTCTACTTCTACCTGAGTAAGGTTGTTTTGATAACAATAACAGCCAAAAATACCAGTATTCTTTAGATCTTGAGGAAGCCCAGTATACCAGAGTTATGATTGCACTGACCTGTACATAACTGCTATTTTCTCATAATTCAAATTTTAAAAAAAGTCCCTCTGAACAATGCAATTCATTATTTTCTTGCCTACATGTATTAAAAATTACACAATCAGAAATAAAACACATCAAACAATAATTTGCACATGAATTCCTAAAATGTAAAATTCACTGAGCCATTGGGAGAGAGAAAGATGAAGGGGTGTAGACTGTTTGTCAGCTACTGTTAGGGATATCACCATTATACAAACACTATGACCACAGAAACTCTACAGACCACCCTGAGACACTTCCTGTGTATATCAAAAGTATACACAACAGCATGATCTATTAGTCAGGTAAAAAGTAATAAGGCAAGTAGATAAGCTCTGCCCACAACCTGTGATCCAGGAAGAAACCATACAGTATTTGGGGGGGGGGGGGGGGGGGTCTTTAAGAAATTCAAAACACAATAGCTCCAGATGCCACTTTATACTTTTTCTGTATGAATTAAAGTGACACAATTTAGATAGACTTGAACTACATGTAGTAGTCATGTACATTGCAAGGTGTTAAAGTTTTGGACAGAATGACCACAGGGGCTAAGCCCGTTTTTTGGGGCTCGAACCCTGTGATACCATAAATATAGAAAGGGGTCTAACTCTGACACACATAAAAAACTAACCACTCGCTTCAAATGCCTAAAAAATCTTAAACTAGGTAAGCTATGCGTAGTTTGTCGTTTTCCTTGCATAGATTAATGTTTTAACTACTTGCATGCCAAATTTCAAGTAACTGGTTCTTAAAATAACAAAGATATACGTCATCGTTCTCTCGATTTCACTTGTTTATTTTTAGTAGGACATTTACCGGTCCAGGTCACAGAGTCGTTTCTCGCCTATGACAGCAGCGAAATTCAGACTAGTATGGAAGATTTCGGACCTGTCAATTAAAATTTCACATCAATTATACGCTACTTCCTTCCTCATATTTTAATAATGTTCTTCGTGTAGACGTTACAGGATTTATTTTTCCTCAGCAGCATCAACTGTTGATAAGATCTGCCATTTTAATGAATACACTAAATACCCGAATTGTCTAAAACTTTA
This sequence comes from Ostrea edulis, assembly GCF_947568905.1. NCBI lineage: Eukaryota > Metazoa > Mollusca > Bivalvia > Ostreida > Ostreidae > Ostrea > Ostrea edulis. Next base: position 3,240,834 of record NC_079165.1, read on the forward strand.
AAGAAGGGGAAAATGGGTAATAATAATCTAAATGAAATAGAATAAACAAAAAAAAAACAATTATAAAAGCCAAGAAATAATGTTCAATTTCCTTCTCCAAGTGCAATATCACAAGAATTATGTTTTGATCAGTTTTAAGGTATTTGAGATTGTAAGTCTATCGGGTATTTAGATTTTTTAGGCATTTGAAGCGAGTGGTTAGTTTTTTATGTGTGTCAGAGTTAGACCCCTTTCTATATTTATGGTATCACAGGGTTCGGGCCCAAAACGGGCTTAGCCCCTGTGAGAATGACAGAAAGGACAAACACAATGTGCCCATGATCTTTGCTTGTAGCTATAAAAACCCATATAAAATTCTAACACATTCCCTCCAATCAATAACTCAATTTCAATTTGCAATAATTTAAAAAACTCATATTTAGGCCTAATGCATTACAATGTAAAGAACTATGAAGCACTTTTAAGTTTACTTTGTGTAATATGGTGTTCATATGAATAATTTTATCATATTCCTCATCTAGGCGATATTTGGAACGAGAATCATGTAAGTTTTGTTATATGGGGTTTTAAAGCAAATGAAATGTGTTAGTACAAGAGTAACATTGAATTTTATAGCACGTGCACAACATACTTGTCTGACTTTGCAATGTTCTAGAGGCAAATGTAAAACTACAGTTTGAAATGAATAATTTTGTATTCTTTGTTCTTAATATTCATATTCAAGTTTTTAAAATTTTCGTTTAAGTGTGTTGTTCAGATAAATTCAGAAAATGAATCAATGCTAAATAATACGCAGGCCTATTAAAAGCTTTACGTCTCTGCATGATAACATCAAATTCATTTATTTTGCAACAAAACCCCAAATCTGGTTCCAAATATCACCTGGATGATTGATGTCAGAGTATGATAAAACAAGTCACACCGTATTATACAAAATATACCTGTAGTTCTTCATAGTTTGGCCAATTAAAATAAATTGATAGATTATCATCCCCACCCCCCCTCAAAAAAGGACCCATCCCGATTTTTTTATTTTCGCAAAAATTACGATTTCAAACAAACCTGCTTCTCCGAATTCATATGTACCAGAGCTCCAGATAACATTTTACCACAAAGAGTATTTACACTCCCTGATTTTCAAATCAAGGAGTATTTTGCTTTTCAGAAAAAGTCAAAAATGTATTTTGTAATTTCCTGATTATCTTTGCTGTTTTGCCACTAATACAGAATTGGATTGTAATCATGTGACTGAGTGTCTGAAATATTAAATTTCAATATACCTCAATGATAAATTAAAAAATCCCAATGACAATGAAGAGTTTTAATAAAAAGAACTACAAAGGATTTTCCCCTGTAAATATACAAGTATTAAATAAATGCGTGTCTCCCATTCTCGCAAATGCTTTTAAATATTTATTGAGACAATGCTGCTGGAGCAGCGTTTCAGAAAAACTTTAACAGAAGAAGTATTGTCTATCCGGTAACATTTTCTATACCATGTTTTTAGCAGCAATCATATCATTTGTTTGATAATACAAGTTTTTTTTCTGTGATTTCGACCACACACTACCTCTTTAAGAAAAAAGTATAACAATTAGTCCTATATAGTTGTTTTGAGTTATCTCTTCCAAACATTCAAATTCTGATTGTCATCGCACTATTTCATGTATGAGCAAGCCCTGGGCTAACCTCAATTCATATGAATAGATAATTCGTATTTATATCATACTAAATGTATCACAAGTACGCATTACTTTGGGGGTGTAAAGCGTATTTAAATTCGCTAATGCGTAATTGTACGCATGGCTTTAAACTTACATGCGTATTTGGTAAAATTCAACAAGTATTTACGCTGAAACGCACCTTATCTGGAGCTCTGTGTACATGATTAAAGTCACAGAATGTTGGTTTTATATCTTCTACCAAGGATTCTTTGTTAACTCGATTAACACTTTGTGTGATGCCTTTTATCATTTTTTTTTCTGGGAATTAAAAATTAAGAAATAAAATCCTCCCACCCACTCCGTATTTTTTGTGACCTCAGATGATAATCTACAAATTAAGAATTGGCCTTATTTACAGTTCATCATTTAGCAGTACCTATCAATGACTGTAAATAAAGTTGATTGTTCCCACAAATTAGGAACCTTTTCAACTGCTACCTATACTATGCAAATCATTACACTGTCTGTAAATCTAAATATGTTTCAATGTAAATACTGTGTTATATATGGATAATGGTTATACCTAGTCTACTTATTGATTATGGACGAGTACAACACATGGGCTATTGCAATACCTAATTTTGTATGTATTCAAACAACAATTCTCCGAATTCATATGTACATGTATTTTCGGCTCAAACACAGGTTTTTTTCATATTGTTCAACAATTAGTGTGATGATATGACGTAGCACGGAATCAAGCAACTTAAAAATTTGATATAAATCTAAAGAATTTAAAACTATTCCTTATAAAAACGCCATTTCCTACGTTTTAATGATTAACTTGCAGATGTACCTTTCTATATTGGAAGTGGCTCTATGGAAACTATGTAAAAATATCTCCAATAATTTATCCGCATCATCTGCATTCGTCCATGTTTACAACGGAGCCAACTCGATGACTTCCGGAAATTCACGAACATATTTTATGAACATCGATCCCGATGTAAAATTATAAGGAAATTCGGTCCATGTGTGTATCTAGTCATGGAAACAGTTGGTAACGATCTTTAAAGTTATATTAATTAAGAGTACAAGATGTCTTTTAACGTGAAATGTTTTGCACTGTATGCAAGAGTAGGAGACGAAGTCACTGACACTTTGTATCACACGTTTGACAAAGGATCGTCTGGTGTGTGCCATGCCCATGAAGTTTCTTCAAACGATACTCAAAACAATACACTACATTCAGAATTTATGAACTCATCAGAAACTGAGAATGTAAATAACATTGTTCTACCTTTAGACACCCGAACAAAGATACCTCAATCGGATGACAACTTTTTAAAGACCATTTTGAATTTAGATGCCCATTTGGCTTCCTGTCTGGTGTGGGAATTTAAACTTTTTCCAAAATTTAGAAAAAGGCTATTAAAATTTGTCAAAAGTCATTGCGCCATTCAGCAGACCACCATGAACATAACTGAAAACAAGGTGAAAACACACCCGGTAGTGATAAAGCAGTCAGGTGAAGAAGTAAAAGTGGACTTTGTGATTGAAGTTCTTCCCATTTATCCCAAACAGAAGGTCGATTATGCTTGGAACTATAGAACATGGGAGCAGGTGATGAGACGGGTGCTACTAGAGGAGGCGTTTGCTTGGTTTTCAACACTTGGAGGTGCATACTCATCTCTGGGTGATCATAGTCTACAATTCGCCGAGGAGGCTGGGAGGATCGCAATAAAACAGTTGAAAATCGCTGAGGAGGAGGGAGACCCAATCTTGGCCAGCAAAGCAAAACTATTTTTTGCTCAAAGTTTAATGCAAAGAGGATACATTGAAGAATCTAAGCAGATAATAAAGTGTCAGACCGTTTTTGCTAAGAGATTGGTTTTACCTGACAGTAAACTGTTGACAATGTGCCGTGCTTTAAGAAAACGATGGAAATATGTTAACAACAATGTTTTAGCTATATCAATTACGAGTAATTAATTAATACATAATGATTGATTCAACTGCAGATGCTCTACACCATTCCAAAAAAGGATCATTATGAGCTAGCCTCAGCTAATTTAAAACTTCTTTTTTCATTTTGGGGGAACATCTTTAGTAGAAGTTTGTTGGAATATTATTTAATAAGTACATGGATGTAGCATCACAACTTCTCTACAATAAAGCTATGAACCATATAATACACTTAATAGAGGTAACATCTGCCTATTTTTCACTATGCAGGGGTCAAGGTCACTGAGAGAAATCTTTGTAGCTAAGAAACATTAGGTATTAATTCATATCTGATGTCAAGGCTTCTTCTGACAGGAGGCTGTATCAAGACCTTAAATGAGGTTAAAGAGGGGAAACTCTCCATACAATAGTTTTTGAAGACAAGACTTGTATACCCACACTTGATTCAGGCTTAAAAATAGCTTGAGGGTGTATCACAACTGTTAATCAAGGAAGACAAATGTAAAAGCAAGGGAGACAAATGTAAAAGAAAAATTCTCTGGAATATTTTTTTATATTGCTTGATTGATTGTCTATTGTTTAACATCCCTCTTGAGAATATTTCACTCATATGGAGACGTCGCCATTGCTGGTGAAGGGCTGCAAAATTTAGGCCTATACTTGGCGCGTGTGGCTATTGAGCAGGGAGGGATTTTTATCGTGCAACACCTGTTGTGACACAGACCTCTGTTTTTGCGGTCTCATTCAAAGGACCACCCCATTTAGTCACTTCTTATGACAAGCAAGGGATACTGAGGACCTATTCTAACCCAGATCCGAAACGCTCACACGAACACATAGATACAACGAAGTGGAACTTTGTGCAATGTTTCGAAACAAGGAACAGAAGTTCCTGAAACATCGCACAGCTTTAATTAAACTTTTGCCGTTTTTGTTCATATTCTGTACAAAAATTTCAGTGATCAGGTATTGCATATACTCGATCAACAGCTAACGAAAACAGGCGTTAAAATGCTTTCATTTATGAGTAACAAACAACTTAGATATGCACATAGCTACTTCAAATATGATTGATAACTGATGTGTTAATTTCTCAGATGTCGCAGTTCGTCGTCTGTTGAGAATACACCTCCCACTCAAAAGACATCCAACCCCAAAAAGGTGTTTTAAAATGAAGAAAAATTACTTTTATTTAGGTGGTGGAATGATAACTGCCCCATTTTCAGCTCCGTTTTAATATAAAAGAGCCAAAGGAAAACAAGAATATCATACATCATACACAAAATCTCGCACACTGGTGTTGTACGCCCAGAACCACTCGAGGGTTCCCTTCTGCCCCTGTCTGAGGTACTAAATTTGCCTGCCATTTAGAAGCTGCTGTAGGAATCACTAGTAAGACCTGATTGTAGTTTTTTGGAAAATTTCCAAAAACTAAGTCAGTGGTCAAGGTCACAAGATCAACAAATCTGGCATTGTTGGAAAGGTCTTCTCACAAAAATGCACATGCTTGATATAAATACAGTACCTCTTAGGATTTGAAAGATATGGCTATTTGAATTTTCTTAAAGTAGGTCAAATGTTAAGATCACCAGGTCAAGGATTTTTGGTGTCACAGGAAAGGCCTTGTCACAAGAAATACAAATACCAAATGAAAGCTCTACCTCTTATGGTGTAAGAGGCAATGACCATTGTTTGTTATTTTGTAATACAAACAAAACATATATTGGGTGACTGCCCCTCCCCCACTATTTTTAACAGTTGTAGGGAATGAGAAGATAGTAAGCTTGAAAGATTTAATATAATAGTAATAGACTCCAACAACCCCAAAATTAAGGAAATGAAAATCGGGGAAATAATGTTGATGTCAAACAAATCGATGTACACTGGACATGAATTGATTTTACTAATTTTTTAGCAGATTATTATCAGGGAACTTTCTATATAACTTATATTGATTTTCTAACCTAAAAACAATAGGAATCAGCTTAGGGAATCATGGGGGCTCTGCAGGCATGTTGCATCGTTTTTTAAAAGGGGTGAGGCATCTGGAAAAGAAGTTCCGACTACTGGGGTATCCAAAATTAAATTCTTGACCAAAAAAAAATAAATAAATAAATAAAAAGAGGCAAAGGATTTAAATTAGCCCAAAGATCAAAATCCTTAATCGAAGGGGGTGGGTGGTGATTCTTCAGTACATGGATTCAACTGACCGGTTTAAACTGACATTTCCACTACCTTTTACTACTGCCTTTATGGGGGGCAACCAGCCAGTGAAACAAACTTTGCATGCAATAAATAACGGACTTTGTATGTAACACTAACGAAAAAGTATGTTTTACAGAAAAGGGAGACCCCCCCCCCCCCCCGTTGCTACGTGTCCCCACCCCCAACTCCCTGTTGCCAGCTAAGGCTGTATATTTGAAATATCAATGAGAAACCATGGAGATCTTCGCCTCTTGACCTAAAACAAATAACGGTCTATAGATACTAATTTTATGAGACTGTTACAATACGTGAATCGGTGATCTTGAACTTCTAACGACCCCCCCCCCCCCCAAGACAATTAAACGACAGGGGGTATTTTTCATGTGAAGTTCAAACAGTCCGAAAGACTGTTGAGCTCATTCTCATACCTGAAGAAAAAAAAAAAACAATTTCGCGTTATAACACGAAACTTTTACGAATAAACTCATAACTTTCGCGGTATTTTGCAAAGCTTTTGCGTTTAACGTGGAAAATTTTACAACTATAAAGCGTAGGTTTTGCTTATAAATATGATTTTATGGATTGAATACGCTCAATATTAAACAATTAGTATGAAATAATTTGTTCATTACAACGAAGAAAGAGCGATATATTTGTCCAGGTGTACTTTGTAATTTTGTACATATGTATATCCCTTGATATATAATTTGACTGCTTTAAGAAGATTATCTTATTGACCTTTGATTCTGTTGTACATGTTTTGTGTTATTAAGTGTCGCATAGAAGAGGTGTTTTTAGACAATAAAATGTGTTCAACCAAATCAAACGTGTTTGAAATAAAAAAAAAAATTATAAAACAAGTAGTCACAAAGTTGCTGTGATAATTCTATGGGTTTTTTCAAAAGATGACAGATAGGGACGTTACCTTTGAAAAGTTGCATCTAGGATTCGGAAGAAAATGACTTGGGTCACCAAGTGCTTTCTAGAGACATTCTGTGGTGGGGTTTTTCCAGGTTATCAAATAAAGCAAATGTAGATTAAGCATCAATAACAAATTCAAGAGATTTAGTGGTTGTTTCTTTGGAATTTTGTAATATTTCAAGTCTTGATTTCAATGAACGAAATTTTATCCCCCCCCCCCCCCCCCGAATTAAAAGTTGTTCGCTAAGCAACACTGGTATTAATCTATTACAAATATGAATTCTACTTTGCATTCAATAAAACTTTACTAGCATATTTGCCAATCATTCTGAAATATTCGTGTGTAAAATGTAGGAGTGTTACCGTGTGTATATACCGGTAGTTCTTTACTTTAAAGACATAGGCGTCGGAAGCAAATTGAAAGGGGGGGGGGGGCTAAACCAACAAAAAAGTTTCTACGTCGAGCACACACACAGGCTACTTCCTATTGAATTCATATACAAATTGTAACTGAAACTACAGTACTTGAGTGAGCTGCAGGAATTGGCTCATCAAAATCTCACAACTTTTCAGTCCTTTCATTAAAACTTTCCAAAAAACGGATAGTCTGTTCATTCTCACTGACAAATTCATTTTCCACGCCCCGTAGATCCAGATTCTCCGTCTCTTCTTGATATATGTGAAGGATCATCAGGTTATTTAGTCTAACTTGGGTCATAGTTGATCGCAGATACGACTTGATGAGGTGCAGTGTGCTGAACATTCTTTCGCTGGTAGCACAGGGGCTAAGCCCGTTTTGGGCCCGAACTCTGTGATACCATAAATATATTTATGGTATCACAGAGTTCGGGCCCAAAACGGGCTTAGCCCCTGTGGCTGGTAGCATTTGTTGCTGGCATTACAAGAAGTTCAATAAAAACTGCAATTTCGCTATACAGTAATATGCCTTCTGTTTTTTGATGAATTCAGTTATCGTCTAAATGGAAGGAATGATGTCTTTGGGGAGATTGCACCCGGGTGTTTGAAATTGAATTCTCAAATGTTTGGCATTGATGTCGGTACCGTAAAATTTGTGACCAACTTAAATTCCTTATAAAAAAAATTCTTCTGGCCCCTTACAACAATAACAATTCCAGCTGCATATATTTGGCATATCCTGGCTGATCAAAACGATTTCTAATGTCATTCACAAGTAAATCAACAATAGTAACTACTCGGCCATTTCCGCGAACGAAAAATAACGCGTTTTTAGCTCACCTGAACCGAAGGTTCAAGTGAGCTATTCTGATCACATTTTGTCCGGCGTCCGTCTGTCTGTCTGTCTGTAAACTTTTCACATTTTCGACTTCTTCTCCAGAACCACCGGGCCAATTTCAACCTAACTTGGCCAAAAGCATCCTTGGGTGAAGGGTTTTCAAGTTTGTTCAAATGAAGGGCCATGTCCCTTTCAAAGGGGAGATAATCACAAAAATGCAAAAATAGGGTGGGGTCATTTAAAAATCTTCTTCTCAAGAACCACTGGGCCAGAAGAGCTGAAATTTATCTGAAAGCTTCCTGACATATTGCAGATTCAAGTTTGTTCAAATCATGGCCCCCGGTGGTAGGATGGGGCCACAAGGGGGGATCAAAGTTTTACATACAAATATATAGGGAAAAACTTTAAAAATCTTCTTCTCAAGAACCACTAAGCCAGAAAAGCTGAGATTTACATGAAAACTTCCTGACATAATGCAGATTCAAGTTTGTTCAAATCATGGGCCCCGGGGGTTGGATGGGGCCACAATAGGGGATCAAAGTTTTACATACAAATATATAGGAAAAATCTTTAAAAATCTTCTTCTCAAGAACCACTGAGTCAGAAAAGCTGATTTTTACATGAAAACTTCCTGACATAGCGCAGATTCAAGTTTGTTCAAATCATGGCCCCCGGGGATAAGATGGGGCCCCAAGGGGGGATCAAAGTTTTACACACAAATATATAGGGGAAAACTTTAAAAATCTTCTTCTCAAGAACCACTAAACCAGAAAAACTGAGATTTACATGAAAGCTTCCTGACATAATGCAGATTCAAGTTTGTTCAAATCATGGGCTCCGGGGGTTGGATGGGGCCACAATAGGGGATCAAAGTTTTACATACAAATATATAGGAAAAATCTTCTTCTCAAGAACCACTGAGCCAGAAAAGCTGATTTTTACATGAAAACTTTCTGACATAGTGCAGATTCAAGTTTCTTCAAATTATGGGCTCCGGGGGTAGGATGGGATCACAATGGGGATCAAAGTTTTACATACAAATTTATAGTTAAAATCTTTTTCTCAATAACCACTGAGTCAGAAAAGCTGATATTTACAAGAAAACTTTCTGACATAGTGCAGATTCAAGTTTGTTCAAATCATGGTCCCCGGGGGGTAGGATGGGGCCACAAGTGGGGGGGGGGGTCAAAGTTTTACATACAAATATAGAAAAAAGCTTTAAAAGAACCATTGGGCCAAAGAAGTTGACATTTACATGAAAGCTTTCTGACATAGTGTAGATTCAAGTTTGCAAAGGGTAGTTTGGGCCATAATAGGGACCAAGGTTTTACATGCAAATATATATGGAAAGTCTTCAGATATGGGCCAAGGTGACTCAGGTGAGCGATGTGGCCCATGGGCCTCTTGTTGTTTTTTTTAAGGCCGAGCGTGTTCCGATTGGTAAATCAATTGCCTCCAAATATTTAACTCTGTACAAATCTTCACAAGTGTCGTGGTGATACAGAGATCCTTCGTCAATTTTCGGAGGATGTCTTCGACGAGGCATTGCAGGACCATCAATATCAAAATCTGGCTCTTTTTTGGGGGGGGGGGGGGGGCATCTTCACAGAATATGAGAAAAGCTTCGTCTGTTTTAAGAGTTTTCACCGTGCTGAGAGCCATTTTCTGACTTCTGACCTTCTGCAGCAGACAAAGTTTTTGTCTGAAGGGCTTTGCTAAGAATATCGCTATGACGGAGCAACTGTTCACCCAACAGACAGCCAAAGAGGAAGTCATCTTTGTTCATGTAGGTCATAACCCCTCTTATTCTGCATCTCATGTCTGAAACTTTTACATACTCCATCGATTCCTCCCATACGCCCAATAATACTTTGTAGTTAAGTATTACACTCTGAAGAGCATCTGCTCGAACTGTCCACCTTGTTGGACACAAAACTCTTATTCCAGGTGATGAAGTCTTTCAATTCTCAGATTCTTTCAAATTTCTAAAAATTGCTTCTCTTCTTGGACTCTGAGATCAATTTTCACGCATTACTTCAAGGGCATCTCTCATAATTGTAGGTGATTTCACAGCATCAGAGCATGCCAAGTTTAGAGCATGACCATAGCAGTGCGAATGAAGAGCTCTGCTCTCTTTCTCTAAATTTGCTTTGCAGCTCCACTTTTTGATCCTGCCATTGAGACAACCATATCATAACACTGACCCAGTACTTTATTAAAAGGAATGTAAGTAGTCTCATCAGCCATTACCCGGTATATGGTTAGAAATTTGACATTCTCTAAATCTTTCATAACATTTCTAAGAACTTGATTGGCCATTGCTTTAAGTGCGTCGTTTTGAACTTGTACTGAAACATATTTGTTAGTTTTCTCTGAATCCATGTCTGCAAAACAGGATCACTCTCTGTCTGCAGTTTAACCAGCTCGTGAAAATTAGAACTCTCCTGTTTCCCCCTGATTGGAATATTTTGTTTTGCTGGATATCTTAAACTCTCAAGTATTTTCAGGAAACAATCTCTATTGTCTTTTTTCTGCTCCGAGTGTTGTTTACCGAGAGATTCACCAACATCCTTCAATACTTTTGGAAGAGACGATCTCCCAACTGCTTCTCTATGGCACTTGCTGTTGGCATGTTTTTCGAAGCGCATTGTGACTTTCTTCCAATTACGGAATCCCGTTGACAAAAATGCCTTCTCCTTATTATGATTGGACAACATACCATTCTTGTAAGCTGTTATACAGCAGAAACAAAATGCTGCATCTAAGGACATATTATAGTGGACTCATTTCCATTTCTCACACCAAGATCCCTGAAAAGACCTTTTCTGAGCCCCCTAAACTTGATAAAGGAATATCTGACAGAATGTTCTAAGTTTTCTGTTCCGTTCCTAGTCCAGTTTTTGCTTTTTGGGCATTGAAGTATTACTTGGACTATCTTCAAGCTCAGACTTCAAACTTTTTAGATCTCCATCACCTATTCTGATTGTAGACGGATTTTCGAACGTATGCTGAAGCCCCGCTTCATAACCACTTACCAAATCAGAGCTGCTAGGGTTTCTTGAACCCTCGGTAAGAACATCCGATGGAACACAAGAGAACAAAGTGGCTAGAAGACCAATTCTGTCGTACCACATCGGATGTACGAGTCCATATCACACATATTTCATTCGAAGACAACGTAGTCCTTGAACGGCTTCTTAATTTATTATGGGAGTCTCTGCTGATAGCAGCATTCATTATCTCTAGGAAAATGCTTCGGATGGGCCTACAAATTGCATTGCAAACAGCATAGATGTGCAGCAATGAGGAATACTCGCCTAACTTTGCAGTTTTAAGAATTTCATTCTGCAGAGATTATGTTGCATTACCAGTTACTCTGCATTCATCTGAAAGCGAAGTCTCATAAAAATATTACATCAAGAATGCATTTTCCGACATTTTGCCTAAAATTTCAGCGTTCAAATACCATTTTTCATTATGAACCAGTTCAAATAAAGTCCTAACCCGCATTTCAACATGGTGCTTTTCACATCCAAATATTGAAAGGGAAATTGAGCGGTAAAAACAATTTCCACCACCTAACACTTTCACTGGAGTTTGACCTGATATGAGGAGCGTCAGAAAGATACAAGGTCAAAGATTGATCCTCTTTGAAAATCTTGCTTTCAATATCGCTCTGAGATACGGATGGTAAACATACAGCCCTATGCCTTTTCTTTTCCAACATGACTAGGAATTTCAGTGCTGCCCACCCTTTCGTTGATGCATTCAGAGCTTCACATGGTATTTTCTCGAAAAGTGATGCCCATTCATTGTGAACCGTTACCTTTCAGTTCAGTATCAATCAAGAAGGTAAATAAAGATAATCAAATAGTATAAACGAAATTCTATCAATGACAAAATGGCAATATAGACAAATAAAACTTATTCTGATAATGTGAACAACCAATATGACAGGACGATACATGCGGTGCAATGTAAAATTTTAATAGACTAGTACATCATATTTTAGAATGCTACTGCATGCCCAGGTTCATTTATTAGTAAATTTAATTTCTAAATAATTTACGAACGTGGGACATGTTTTGATTATCTTTATTTACCTTTCGTGATACATTGGTTATTTTTTTTGCCGGTATTCAGGCCTATGCTCGGCACTTTTAAATGGCCTTTGAGCAGAAAAGGATCTTTATCGTGCCACACCTGCTGTGACACGGGGCCTGAGTTTTTGCGGTCTCATCCGAAGGAACGCCCCATTTAGTCGCCTCTTACGACAAGCAAAGGGTACCGAGGACCTATTCTAACCTGGATCCCCACGGGACAACTGTGAAGAAACCTGTTATTATTTAATTAACTTCGTTTGATACCAATGTGGTACGGGTAGATATATATATATATATATATATATTTTACACCAATGAGCATTTGTTTTATCAGATATTATATTATTCAACAAGTAATTAACTATGAATGGAATTTATTGATTTCGCCTACCGCATATCTGCATACTTACATGTACGTACACGCATTTACATTGCATTAACATCATTTATGATTTACAGTCACTCAATTAATTACTCATATTTTTCGTTTATCTAACTAAAATATAATTTTTTTTAAAAATTATGTCTTCATATGAATATTTTATAATCCACTCATGACTGAACGAAGTTAACATGTCGAGATCAAAATAAAAACAGTTGCTAAAAATAATACGTGAACTAGACAGGGCTTTTTACATGTATTATCAAATATAACACACATTTTATTTTAACCATGAACGTAGTCAAAGCTTCAATAGACAAAACGACCCCCCCCCCCCACACTTAAATTATTCGCACAACGACGTCTCTCGATCTTATAAATGCATTCACGTCAATCTCCATTCACTGTGCTAATCACGGGTTCCTGTTTTACATAACTATATTTATATAGAATATTTTGCGCTATAATGCTAACAAAGATCTCGTTTAATCGCGAACGATTCAAGTAATAACGCATTTAGGGGTCAAGGAGGAGGAGAACAGGAAAACAAAGACCCAAGCAACGGAAGGTCTATTAGCATTAACAACAAGTTTTACGTTAAAAACGCGAAAGTTACGCGTTATAACGCAGGTTACGCGTTATACAACGCAAAAGTTAAGCGTTATAACGGGAATTTTTTTTTTTTCAGCTACGAAAATTAGCTCAACGGGCTTTCGTAAGACAGCTTTTTGGTGTATCATTTTGGAAACCTTTTCATACAATATGTGACCTTTGCCCTCCTGACCTTGAGTCAAAATAAAGTTTATCATTTGATTGCAATTTCATGCGAAGTTACATATAAGTCTGAAATATTATTTGATATTTCATTCAGAAACCAAAGTGTTACAGAAAAACAGACGAACATACTCCAAGTGATTACTACAAAATGATGCAATGAAGTGAAATGATTGTTCAAGATAAAATTACAAACTTCTCAATCAATGTAGTCTATGAATTATATATACACTAGCACATCAGAGCACGCCGCATTAATAATAATAATAATTAAAAAAACTTACAATGTTTACGTAACTACACATACATTTCATGCATTTTAACTCAATGCGTTTGATCCATTCTGTAAGTGTCATATATTTCCCCCTTTTTTTCTTCTTCCTATATATCTTCTTTTTTTTTCCTCTTTGCAAAAATGTGTCAGTTCAGCAAAGGACTTATTAATCAGACTTGTCACGTGAGAATTTCCTCTACATTTATGTATATGTAACTGTGCACTACGGCACACATTTTAAACTCTTTTAGAAGTCTTTGTGTACATATGACCTGTAGAGAAGAAGCGACGGTTCCTGTTAATAATTGTGACCTCGGATTTTCCTACACAGGTAAAATCGGTGCTCTCTTAATTAACTAATGATATAATTGCTAAATTGATTTTAATCGAAGATAATTTATTACTCACTGTATTTATAATTAATGTTAGAGGAGATCTGAATCTCCGCACAGTGGATCCGGAATGGGAATAATATTTGGCCACACTTAGGTATGTTATCAATGCCCCCCCCCCCCCCCCCCCATTTTCGGAATATGAATAATCATATTTATTGATAATTTATATTCAACATGCTAAGTATACTGAGAATATTTGTGATTTAAATCATCGTGTTTTTTTAATCTTGCACGTGACAGTCTGTCGGTGCATTGTTTTCATTTTGTTAAAACATTCAAATTTATACATCAAGGACGCTGTAATCTTCACCAAGGTCCATTGATCAAACGACTGCATTAATTTTCAAACTGAATGTTCTATGTACAGCGTGGCGTACTTTGAACAGTAACAGTACCAGTACGTCTAGATCCAGGGGTTGGAACCCCAGCAGAAACTTGTAAAAACTTATGCGTTTCCGTGTGTCCACACAGATGATATATATATTTTTTAAATGTTGCCTATCAGATTGAGTGTTGCTAAAACGCGGAACGAAAAACGGAACGGAACGGAAATCGGAAAATAATTTATGCAATAGTGTTATGAGGAGATCAGCATTTTGTAAAGTCAAAATGTTTATTATGAGCAAGGTAAGCAGAAATTACAGCGAGAACAGGAAGTCATCCTCAGAATCCACCGTTTCATAATGATACCTCATACTAATGCATATGTATTTTAAAACGGTGGATTTTGTGGATGAATGTATAAACAGGCGCTTGTGAAAAGTGCCGGGACCCGATCTTTAATATTTTGCATATAGCAAGTTTTAATAAAAAAGAATATTTTAAAGCAAGCCCCTGTGGGTACCATCCCTTTTCCCGGCTTTGTCATTTCTTTTAGATAGAACTACTGTCTGTTAGAGATATCTTCAATTCAACAAATATCCACAATTCATTTATTGAATATATACTTGCTCTTTAAAGAATCGATGTCTGAATTAAGTCCTTTTACAAAATTGTTGCCTAAAGATATCTTATTATGTTTTGCGAACAATAATTCTCCTACATTGATTTGATGTTATGCTCACATCAATTGATGCGCGTAATTGTTTTTATGCGCGCGATGTTAATTAAAAGTGATGATATATTCAAATAATTTTGATTGTATCTTTAAGTATGGTTCCACGTAAAAATCAGGCAAAATCGCATTTTCGTGATAAGTCCATGTTCACGAAATGAACCCAAACTTAGCATACTAACTCACCGTAATATGTTTGGCAAATATACAAAGTAGTTTTGATTTATTTCGCCTTGTTCCAAAATTATGGACAGATAATTATGAACATGGAGAATTCACGCTTAGTGCAAATCTATACAAAACACTACTTGTAATCCCTTTGAAATCTAAAAACAGCAAAGCAGGTATGAAAATATATCATTATATAACATTAAACAAATAAAAAAGGCATGCTCTGAAATAAATATTTTTTTTTGAAAGTTTCAATATAACATTTTAAAACCTCTCTAAATGTTTCGATTTTAATGCAATTTCGGTTATCGTTCTTGAATTTAACCTCGATGATCGCTAGAGGCGCTGCGTTGTCAACACACTAAGTGCGCGGAATATGGCGGATCCAAAACTGAATGCCGTGTAGGACAATATTCCGACAGAGTGTGATCTACCCTCAAGCCTCATCTAAAGGAAACGAATATATTTACCTTCGGAGAGTGTCAGAAATACATTGATGCATATGCCGTCACTGAAGATAGAACGTGTGTGGAGCAGCCGACAACGAAGACCGAGCAACATTTCTTATATTGTGCCGTTACCTATTTTCGATAGTATCCTAATTTCGATAGGTTATTATTTTTAACGATCATTCGATAATTGTAATGTCATTTTTTCGGAATGTTTTTCCCAAAATCAGCGTCAGTAACAAGAAGTGTCAGATAGCCAAAAAGATCGAGAATTACGCTTTTCAAAGAGGTAAGACTACAATTCTGTATGCATCTATTCTGAAAACGCCATTTTTCCCAATGCCAAAAAAACCACAATGAAAATCTGATTATTTTCCGTCGAAAACAGCGTCCTATTCACCTATGCTGTCGTCTGATAATAAACTCGATGCTGTGTTCTAAAAATAGATAAGCCTCTCTTTGGGTGAACTATCGGTTCAAGAGAACAGTATGGAAACGCATTGTAGTCATAATACCATACGGTTTTTAAAAAATTCTCTATTTTAAAATTTGTTTTTATTGATTTCTTGTTTATTTCTTTGCAGATATTTTCCACCCAGAGAGGAAATTATAAGAATGATGATCCAGAGGCCGTGGGCAATGCTTTCCAGTCGGTAAAATATGGAATGAGTGTCCATGCTGAATTGTTACTGCCAAATGTTTCCAAGTCCCCTAGACAACTTTAAAATATGATAAATGGGCATAATAACATTGGGTGTGTGTCTTCAGGACCTCCACCACTATTTCAAATTGTTTGAAGTTGCTTTATTTGTTCATTATTTAATGTAATCAATTTGGTCGAAAAAATAAGAATACAAGAATCATTCTATTTAATGTTGTTTTAACACTAACAGCGCGCCATACTTACTATCGAAAATAGGTGACGTCAGTCAAAACAAATTTGATTATGGCGGATCTAACGAAAGTTGAAATGCTACCTGAATTTTGATAGTTTTAAACAAAAAACAGCATATATGCATTAGATAGAGTTTATTGATTAGAACAGATAAAATTCAGGTGAGAAATAATTGCTGAATATATTAAATATGTTAAAATAGTACTGCACTATCGAAAACCGGTGACACCAGGATATGACATGTCACCAAGTCGGCGCATTACGGTAATTTCAAATGGTGTGATTTACATATTTAATAAGTCAAAATTCGCAATATTTATTATTACTAGCATAAAAATCATAACGAATGTTGTATTATACAATGTAGCATGGTATGAGACGACTGTGTACAGATGACACCCCCTCCCTTGTTTCAAAAGTCATACTTTCAACAGTAACGCTATGATATGTTTTAGGCCTAGGCTAATCGACGGCATGTTTCATTTGTAATTGTCTGCAATAATAGCAGACATCTACGTATCCTCCACACAAACGCCTCTTGTCTCAGATAGAAATCTAGATTATGCCTAACTGAGGATCAGTAGGAGTAGGTATCATTTCAAAAGAGTGTGGTTTTATGTACTACATGTAGATTTCAGTCGAATTTGCATATAAAAATTTAAGACATGATATGACTTTTTGAGATGCAATGTTTAGTTTATAATGTATTCTTCCACATTTCAAATCACAGATAGTCAAGTGGTAAGGTATCTGGATTAGCATGCCGGAGGTACCGGGTTCAAATCGCAGTATGGATTGGATTTTTTTTCCTTCAATTTATTTTATATACACATCGTTGTTTTTTCCTTCAATGTATTCTATATAAACACACACAAATTTTTTAAATATTATTTCATATGCACAAAATCATTTCTTTTAGTGGTCACCATTCAGCTCTTCACAAATCGGAATTCATATTTTAAAAACATATGCATACTATTTGACATATCAAAGAAAATATTTAGGGTCTGTAGTTTTTTAAAGAATTCCATTTTATTGTAAAACAATTCATAATGTTAATTATAAATCTTCATATCAATCAATAAGTTGAGTCTTCTTGACATTTTTATTAGATATCTATTATATTGCTATTTAAAGTCTGCCTCAATTTGATATGGTCATGGGGACTGGTCAATGCATGGGTTCTTGAATTTATATTTCTAATAATAATATATAAATATAACAAAGATCAAGTCATTTAGCTAATGTATATTTCTTTAAAGTTTTCATACCAGCATCATGGAGTGTCATTACCATCACTACATGCATTGGAAACCTCTGTGGTAAATACATAACTGTAAATACATGTAGCACATATGTACCAATGAATCTACAGTGTAAATGTTTTATAAACCTCAAACTTGGTAGAGCAGTATTAAATAATAATCCTGATATACAAGCACTATATGACCCCTTCTGATAATGAGGTCAAAGTCAACCAACCCCCAACCCACCATTATAGGAAAATATTGGTCACTCAGAAACCAGACTCAAAACCTGATACAGCTGTTGCCCTGACTAGTACCTGAACCTACTTGTCACTGATTTAGAATATTTGGAACACCTTCTCAATGCCATATACAAGTTTCTTTAAGCATTTCTTGTTTTCAAAAGTTTTATATGCTGTTTTAGTATTTTATTCTTTCTAACTACATGTATAATTTAAATATCAATGTGTACTATGACTACTAGGCTCTGAGGTGTGTACTTTATTTTTTAATTGAAAGTTTTATGATATAAAATGTTCAAACATTCTCAAAAACTAGAGAAATATATATTATACATGTATATTGAGGAGAGAAAAATAAGTAAATTCTTGTGTCCTGAAAATCAGTGTCTATCTTATTGTATTGTAGGTGCAAAACCCAAGGACATACTTAAAGTGGTAACAGGAGGAAATTCAATCAAACCAAGTGAAAGTACAAGACACTATTACAAAAGGAAAGCAAAGGAGTCCATAAATTCAATGTTGAACATCAAGACAGTCTAAAATATTGAATCCAAACAAAATATCAAAACTTTATGAAGAAATAAATGACAAATTGTCATATAAACATGAAAGCATTCTTATATATGGTGTTTATTCAAATTATTTCAACTGAAATTCCTAATGTACCTAAATTTGAAAGGGAAACAACTTATGAAAAAATTAAACACCAATGGGTTGAATTGTGTAATGAAGTTGTGTTGACATGCAAAAATACATGTATAATGTGATGCATCATAGAATAGGTCAAATGGTCTATTTTATGCAAGTTTTGGGCTCTTCACCCACCCCTTTCTGGATGGAGAAGGTAAATACACGAGTCACAACCCCTCCATTCCCACCCTTATATTTTTTTCTGGATCTGCCTCCGTTTTGTAAATATGTTCGTAACAAATATATTTCTGTGCTCATTTGTTCCTTTATCATGTTTATGCCTTGTTTGGGGTTACACTTTTAAAAAAGTATGATTTTGAAATAAAATTTTTAAGCTTCAAAGAACTCTTCTGTGTACATTTTTCAGTATACAGTTTACAAAGGATCTAAACTTACAAGTTGCAACTGTTAAAAAATCTTATAGATAATGGAATGTATTGATGAAATAATTAAGAATTCATTTTCAATTCACTTTACAGACACTAATATCTACATGGATTATGTAAAACAGTTGTTTTGTCATCTGAAAGCAACCTGTAATCATACTTGGTAAAAGATAGTGCCATAGACATGATAAATGAGTCAACTTACATTTTTTAAACTACATTATTGAATTTTAAAACAATCCTATTTCTACATTACATGTATTTTCATGAAATTATATAAAGTCAATATAAACTGTCCAAATTTTACAATATTAATGACACAAATGTCTGCAGTTTCTGTTCTTATTTTTATTTTTTCCTGAACAAACATATATATTATACGACTGTAAAAACGTACATTTCACTAAAAGTTTTCGTTCCATTCTTACAAAGGATTCATAAGGAAATCAAGTGCTAAAAAGTTTATTTTAAAATTTGAGCCATATCATGTTTCTAGAATTGTTAGCCAAAGTTTTAAATGTCCAGATGCTTTGTAATAAATGTTTTAAATTTCATATTACACAGAGCAAAAATGAATTCAAAATGATTTTTCAAATAAAAGATATTTTCAATGAATTATTTAGGGTAAAACACAAAAGTTGATAAATTATGTCTTAATGTTTTATCATAGGATTCCCTTGAACATTGTTCAATGTATTTTCAGTTTTGTTTTTCTAAAGATATACGTTTTAAAAGAGCATGGACATTCATTCTCTTTATACTTGGGACTATAATGCCAATCTCTTGTCATTCGAGCAACCTACAACGTACGTCGTTGACCAGCCTCACAAGAGTTGTTGATAGGTGAATTTCAAAATGAAAAAAAATTGCCAACCAAGCATTTTTTCTTTAATCTGTTAATTACCCACACACTCACAACTATCCAGCCAAAAATACTTGCAAGTTAAACTCGCCATTCAGTGCAAAATATCCTATAAAGACCGGTCTAATAAGTTGTTTACAAAAACCTGAGGAAATCTGAAAGAAATGGGTTAATAATAAATGGACTTTCGATCCCGACCCAAAATGCTATGCATCGTTTCTTGCATTTACATCTATAGACATATCATTATGGTATGTAAACACATAAAGAAGATCATTTTAGATATTTATAAATATGATAATTACTAGAACATGACAGAAAAGTGTACTTGTTGAACAATTTGTAAGTAGAAGCAGGGCCGTAAGTAGGGTTCTAAATCAGGGGAGGCAGGGGATTGGGGGCCGCCGATTGACTTTACGACTGAAAATGACACTTTTTAAATCCCAATTTATCATGTTTGTGTTTCATTTGTACTATGTAAAGAATCGTAATATGGTGTCAAAGACAAAGGTGCTTGTCTTCATTTTAAACATATATCCTATAATATAACATTTATATAATTTTATTTTCTTTTTTGCCAAAAAATCAGACGAGGCAGTTGCCTCGTCTGCCTCATCGGCAGTTACGGCCCTGAGAAGAAAACTTAAAAACATGAAAATATATTATTTTCCCGCCATTTTTCACAATCTTCATATAATTTTTTCCGAGTACAGTAAAAACTTTCCAAAAAAATATTGAGTAAAAATTATTCAATAGCATGTACTTTATCCGTCTAATTATAAAACTTTTTTGAAAGTGTTTGCTGTTTCGAGAAAAATGGTCTTAAGTTGGAATGTTTTTCCGTTAGAAAATCCTTTCGTTAACTACAGCAACGGTTACCATGGTAACACATAACAAATACTCACTATGACAACAGAAATTCGTAAACAGTAGCCTTCTTCATTTTATATAAGCCATTTGAAAAATTATGATCTTTTCATTTAACAAAACCTTGAAGAAGATATAGCATTTTTATGAGTCAATTTTGGTCAAAACATGGGCATTCTATTTTTAGTAACACAGCTCTGTGAAGGTGCGTCATATGAAAAAAATATTATCTCCGAATGATTTCCTATAAACAATGTTACTATATATATAAGTATCGGCTCGATCCCTGACGGTCGACTTATCCTCTGCCTGATTTTTAAATGGAACCATACTTAATTAATTGAGGTCTTGTTAATATTGGTAATTAAACTCCGTGTGCGCACTGTAAATCATCGTCGCAAACCACGGGTTATTGTTTCATTCTATTTCACTTTTTTCACGTTTGTGAAATAGAATGAAACAATTTAACCCGTGGTTTGCGACGATGACTAAATATAACCCGGGGGACTACTTTAACTCCACTGTGACGTCAAATTTGCGCACATTCGATGATAATGACGTCACATCTGTATACAAAATAATAATAAATAATATATTAACGTTAAAAATTGTCTGCTAGGCCTATCGAACATACAAACGGACGTGCTCTTCTACATGTGCATAAATTTTTTTTAAAGGATAATAAAAGCTGAAATTATATCTGCCCTTGGTCGTTGCACGGAGGTGGTTGCTTCATCGCGCATAAACTCATACTTTTCATGGCTATACTGTAGTAATGCATACACATATTTCTATTTATAATTTTCTCTTTACATGTCTTCAATGATTCAGTCCTGTTATTTTTCTCTGTATGTTCGTTTTGCCCAAAATTGATCGGGATCGACATTTTAGAAATTAACCAAGTTATGTCATCTGTGTCCCTGTGTTTATTTATATCAACATTATAGGTTTAGTCAGTGCTCTCTGGCATGTCTTTTATTAGTCAGTATTGTTCACTGAAACTGCACATTTGACACTACATCTTGGTAATGCTGAACACTTAACATTTGCCCACTTTATAAACATCTGGATCATGTGATGATCAGCTGTGTTTTTTTCCACTGCCCTACTTGTGTGCATGGATTTAGATGAGAGCTCCGTTTCATTGTCCAAGAGATAGACGGTAAAAGATATGGGCTATTGCTTATTTTACTAAATGTGATGCTAAATATTTGCTTTTTTGAAAGGATTTGAAAGAGATTTTCGTTGTTACAGTACAAATGCCTATGTACATTATACATAGTGGTATACATTATATAGTATATGATAGTGTTTGTCAAATCATTATGCATACATGTATATCCGTTGGTGATTGAAGTTCCTTTGATGATGCATAAATCATACTTAAACAGTGTACTACCGGTTCAAATAAGAATAGCGCTTTTTTTTTTTTTAATGTCATTTTCCCCTTTGAAATTGCTATTGTGTAACACTTTTTTTATGTTTGGTATATTAAAAATTTTATTTTATTTTGTGGAACCTTGTAATTCTTACTATTTTTTTTTTTTTGAATTCTTAATTAACAATTAATGTATCTTTTCTCTCTTACATTGTAGTTTTTTTAAAATAACTTTGGCGTGGGGGTGGGTTACTGTATGTACAGAATGTTGATGTATATATTATGTGACACATCCCATGACCTTGAGTACTTCAAAGTACACTGTACTATTAATGGAGAGGAAAAGACAGGAGGCTCAACAACTTTGCAATTTAATCAAATAAAATCAGACATTAAATCCACTTGCTGTGTTTATGATCTAATTCTAATATCGGGGGACCTTCATATTTTTAATCATCAGCAATCCAGGGATAGGAAATCCTATACAGATTCATTAAGACTATGATAACTCTCAGATAACAGAGTGAGGATTATATACAAAGGGAACTACACATGTAAGATAGCATTATAAACATGTATGGACTATGAAGTCAAACCAAGCTGTGATGTTGATGTGACGATAAAAGAAAATAATGAAAGCACTAACCTTTTAGTCTTACAATAAAAGCCTAAGGGGGGGGGGGGGGGGGGGGGGGGGGGTGTCTTGGTGAAAACTATGTGAGTTTATTTTTTTTTTGTCAGACATTGAACTTTTGATCTAACCCCTAATTATACATGTAGAATAATTAAAAGCCTAATTATACAAGTATTGTAGAATAATTAAAAGCCTAAATGTGTATTATAGAATAATTAAAAGCTTGATTATACATGTATTGTAGAATAATTAAAAGCCTAAACGTGTATCATAAAATAATTAAAAGCCTAATTATACATGTATTATATTGTAGAATAATTAAAACCTAAACATGTGTTTTAGAATAATTAAAAGCTTAAATTTAATTATACAT